>NW_028182290.1:600000-870000 GCF_964339955.1 Pipistrellus hanaki
CTGCCTTCTGGTCCAAGTATAAGCTTTGCCCACTTTATCAAACAACTTCCTACACACTATTATGAACTGAGGGAGCTAGGGAACATTGTCTCTCAACTGTGTTATAGAGTGTAGTACTACATTTCAGTGAAGTGTAAGGCTTTCCAAAGCTGCCTAACGTGTTTCTTTCTCTATTTCAATGGTATTCTGCCTTATATAACACACATTTACCACTCTAGTATCCTTTAAGTAAACAATATAGGATTCATACAGTGTTTGATATTATCTTAACTCGAATTAAGGATTTCCCTTATCTTAGCTACCTTTTCTACACTGAGAACTGACTTGGAGATTCTCTTTCAGCTGTTCTAAACAAGTTTTCATCTGTTTACAGTCATTTTCAGTGAATTATTCATGTTTTCATGTAGTTTCCTATATTCTGCCTTCTTGCCCAAGTATAAGCTTTGCCCACTTTATCAAACAACTTCCTCCACACTGTTATGAACTGAGGCAGCTAGGGAACATTGTTTCTCAACTGTGTTATAGAGTGTAGTACTACATTTCAGTGAAGTGTAAGGCTTTCCAAAGCTGCCGAACGTGTTTCTTTCTCTATTTCAATGGTATTGTGCCTTGTATAACACACATTTACCACTCTAGTCTACTTTAAGTAATGAATATAGGATTCATACAGTGTTTGATGTTATCTTAACTGGAATTAAGGATTTCCCTTATCTTAGCTACCTTTTCTACACTAAGAACTGACTTGGAGATTCTCTTTCAGCTGTTCTAAACAAGTTTTCATCAGTTTGCAGTCATTTTCAGTGAATTATTCATGTTTTCATGTAGTTTCCTATATTCTGCCTTCTGGCCCAAGTATAAGCTTTGCCCACTTTATCAAACAACTTCCTACACACTCTTATGAACTGAGGGAGCTAGAGAACATTGTCTCTCAACTGTGTTATAGAGTGTAGTACTACATTTCATTGAAGTGTAAGGCTTTCCAAAGCTGCCGAACGTGTTTCTTTCTCTATTTCAATGGTATTCTGCCTTCTATAACACACATTTACCACTCTAGTCTCCTTTAAGTAATGAATATAGGATTCATACAGTGTTTGATGTTATCTTAACTGGAATTAAGGATTTCCCTTATCTTAGCTACCTTTTCTACACTAAGAACTGACTTGGAGATTCTCTTTCAGCTGTTCTAAACAAGTTTATCATCAGTTTGCAGTCATTTTCAGTGAATTATTCATGTTTTCATGTAGTTTCCTATGTTCTGCCTTCTGGCCCAAGTATAAGCTTTGCCCACTTTATCAAACAACTTCCTCCACACTGTTATGAACTGAGGCATCTCGGGAACATTGTCTCTCAACTGTGTTATAGAGTGTAGTACTATATTTAAGTGAAGTGTAAGGCTTTCCAAAGCTGCCGAACGTGTTTCTTTCTCTATTTCAATGGTATTCTGCCATGTATAACACACATTTACCACTCTAGTCATCTTTAAGTAAACAATATAGGATTCATACAGTGTTTCATGTGATCTTAACTGGAATTAAGGATTTCCCTTATCTTAGCTACCTTTTCTACACTAAGAACTGACTTGGAGATTCTCTTTCAGCTGTTCTTAACAAGTTCTCATCTGTTTACAGTCATTTTCACTGAATTATTCATGTTTTCATGTAGTTTCCTATATTCTGCCTTCTGGTCCAAGTATAAGCTTTGCCCACTTTATCAAACAACTTCCTACACACTATTATGAACTGAGGGAGCTAGGGAACATTGTCTCTCAACTGTGTTATAGAGTGTAGTACTACATTTCAGTGAAGTGTAAGGCTTTCCAAAGCTTCCGAACGTGTTTCTTTCTCTATTTCAATGGTTTTCTGCCTTATATAACACACATTTACCACTCTAGTATCCTTTAAGGAAACAATATAGGATTCATACAGTGTTTGATGTTATCTTAACTCGAATTAAGGATTTCCCTTATCTTAGCTACCTTTTCTACACTGAGAACTGACTTGGAGATTCTCTTTCAGCTGTTCTAAACAAGTTTTCATCTGTTTACAGTCATTTTCAGGGAATTATTCATGTTTTCATGTAGTTTCCTATATTCTGCCTTCTTTCCCAAGTATAAGCTTTGCCCTCTTTATCAAACAACTTCCTCCACACTGTTATGAACTGAGGCAGCTAGGGAACATTGTTTCTCAACTCTGTTATACAGTGTAGTACTACATTTCAGTGAAGTGTAAGGCTTTCCAAAGCTGCCGAACGTGTTTCTTTCTATATTTCAATGGTATTCTGCCTTGTATAACACACATTTACCACTCTAGTCTCCTTTAAGTAAAGAATATAGGATTCATACAGTGTTTCATGTGATCTTAACTGGAATTAAGGATTTCCCTTATCTTAGCTACCTTTTCTACACTAAGAACTGACTTGGAGATTCTCTTTCAGCTGTTCTAAACAAGTTTTCATCTGTTTACAGTCATTTTCACTGAATTTTTCATGTTTTCATGTAGTTTCCTATATTCTGCCTTCTGGTCCAAGTATAAGCTTTGCCCACTTTATCAAACAACTTCCTGCACACGGTTATGAACTGAGTCAGCTCGGGAACATTGTCTCTCAACTGTGTTATAGAGTGTAGTACTACATTTCAGTGAAGTGTAAGGCTTTCCAAAGCTGCCAAACGTGTTTCTTTCTCTATTTCAATGGTATTCTGCCTTCTATAACACACATTTACCACTCTAGTCTCCTTTAAGTAAAGAATATAGGATTCATACAGTGTTTGATGTTATCTTAACTGGAATTAAGGATTTCCCTTATCTTAGCTACCTTTTCTACACTAAGAACTGACTTGGAGATTCTCTTTCAGCTGTTCTAAACAAGTTTTCATCAGTTTGCAGTCATTTTCAGTGAATTATTCATGTTTTCATGTAGTTTCCTATGTTCTTCCTTCTGGCCCAAGTATAAGCTTTGCACACTTTATCAAACAACTTCCTCCACACTGTTATGAACTGAGGCATCTCGGGAACATTGTCTCTCAACTGTGTTATAGAGTGTAGTACTATATTTAAGTGAAGTGTAAGGCTTTCCAAAGCTGCCGAACGTGTTTCTTTCTCTATTTCAATGGTATTCTGCCATGTATAACACACATTTACCACTCTAGTCATCTTTAAGTAAACAATATAGGATTCATACAGTGTTTCATGTGATCTTAACTGGAATTAAGGATTTCCCTTATCTTAGCTACCTTTTCTACACTAAGAACTGACTTGGAGATTCTCTTTCAGCTGTTCTTAACAAGTTCTCATCTGTTTACAGTCATTTTCAGTGAATTATTCATGTTTTCATGTAGTTTCCTATATTCTGCCTTCTTGCCCAAGTATAAGCTTTGCCCACTTTATCAAACAACTTCCTCCACACTTTTATGAACTGAGGCAGCTAGGGAACATTGTTTCTCAACTCTGTTATAGAGTGTAGTACTACATTTCAGTGAAGTGTAAGGCTTTCCAAAGCTGCCGAACGTGTTTCTTTCTATATTTCAATGGTATTCTGCCTTGTATAACACACATTTACCACTCTAGTCTCCTTTAAGTAAAGAATATAGGATTCATACAGTGTTTCATGTGATCTTAACTGGAATTAAGGATTTCCCTTATCTTAGCTACCTTTTCTACACTAAGAACTGACTTGGAGATTCTCTTTCAGCTGTTCTAAACAAGTTTTCATCTGTTTACAGTCATTTTCACTGAATTTTTCATGTTTTCATGTAGTTTCCTATATTCTGCCTTCTGGTCCAAGTATAAGCTTTGCCCACTTTATCAAACAACTTCCTACACACGGTTATGAACTGAGTCAGCTAGGGAACATTGTCTCTCAACTGTGTTATAGAGTGTAGTACTACATTTCATTGAAGTGTAAGGCTTTCCAAAGCTGCCGAACGTGTTTCTTTCTCTATTTCAATGGTATTCTGCCTTCTATAACACACATTTACCACTCTAGTCTCCTTTAAGTAATGAATATAGGATTCATACAGTGTTTGATGTTATCTTAACTGGAATTAAGGATTTCCCTTATCTTAGCTACCTTTTCTACACTAAGAACTGACTTGGAGATTCTCTTTCAGCTGTTCTAAACAAGTTTGCATCAGTTTGCAGTCATTTTCAGTGAATTATTCATGTTTTCATGTAGTTTCCTATGTTCTGCCTTCTGGCCCAAGTATAAGCTTTGCCCACTTTATCAAACAACTTCCTCCACACTGTTATGAACTGAGGCATCTCGGGAACATTGTCTCTCAACTGTGTTATAGAGTGTAGTACTATATTTAAGTGAAGTGTAAGGCTTTCCAAAGCTGCCGAACGTGTTTCTTTCTCTATTTCAATGGTATTCTGCCATGTATAACACACATTTACCACTCTAGTCATCTTTAAGTAAACAATATAGGATTCATACAGTGTTTCATGTGATCTTAACTGGAATTAAGGATTTCCCTTATCTTAGCTACCTTTTCTACACTAAGAACTGACTTGGAGATTCTCTTTCAGCTGTTCTTAACAAGTTCTCATCTGTTTACAGTCATTTTCACTGAAGTATTCATGTTTTCATGTAGTTTCCTATATTCTGCCTTCTGGTCCAAGTATAAGCTTTGCCCACTTTATCAAACAACTTCCTACACACTATTATGAACTGAGGGAGCTAGGGAACATTGTCTCTCAACTGTGTTATAGAGTGTAGTACTACATTTCAGTGAAGTGTAAGGCTTTCCAAAGCTGCCGAACGTGTTTCTTTCTCTATTTCAATGGTATTCTGCCTTATATAACACACATTTACCACTCTAGTATCCTTTAAGGAAACAATATAGGATTCATACAGTGTTTGATGTTATCTTAACTCGAATTAAGGATTTCCCTTATCTTAGCTACCTTTTCTACACTGAGAACTGACTTGGAGATTCTCTTTCAGCTGTTCTAAACAAGTTTTCATCTGTTTACAGTCATTTTCAGTGAATTATTCATGTTTTCATGTAGTTTCCTATATTCTGCCTTCTTGCCCAAGTATAAGCTTTGCCCACTTTATCAAACAACTTCCTCCACACTTTTATGAACTGAGGCAGCTAGGGAACATTGTTTCTCAACTCTGTTATAGAGTGTAGTACTACATTTCAGTGAAGTGTAAGGCTTTCCAAAGCTGCCGAACGTGTTTCTTTCTATATTTCAATGGTATTCTGCCTTGTATAACACACATTTACCACTCTAGTCTCCTTTAAGTAAAGAATATAGGATTCATACAGTGTTTCATGTGATCTTAACTGGAATTAAGGATTTCCCTTATCTTAGCTACCTTTTCTACACTAAGAACTGACTTGGAGATTCTCTTTCAGCTGTTCTAAACAAGTTTTCATCTGTTTACAGTCATTTTCACTGAATTTTTCATGTTTTCATGTAGTTTCCTATATTCTGCCTTCTGGTCCAAGTATAAGCTTTGCCCACTTTATCAAACAACTTCCTACACACGGTTATGAACTGAGTCAGCTAGGGAACATTGTCTCTCAACTGTGTTATAGAGTGTAGTACTACATTTCATTGAAGTGTAAGGCTTTCCAAAGCTGCCGAACGTGTTTCTTTCTCTATTTCAATGGTATTCTGCCTTCTATAACACACATTTACCACTCTAGTCTCCTTTAAGTAATGAATATAGGATTCATACAGTGTTTGATGTTATCTTAACTGGAATTAAGGATTTCCCTTATCTTAGCTACCTTTTCTACACTAAGAACTGACTTGGAGATTCTCTTTCAGCTGTTCTAAACAAGTTTTCATCAGTTTGCAGTCATTTTCAGTGAATTATTCATGTTTTCATGTAGTTTCCTATGTTCTGCCTTCTGGCCCAAGTATAAGCTTTGCCCACTTTATCAAACAACTTCCTCCACACTGTTATGAACTGAGGCATCTCGGGAACATTGTCTCTCAATTGTGTTATAGAGTGTAGTACTATATTTAAGTGAAGTGTAAGGCTTTCCAAAGCTGCCGAACGTGTTTCTTTCTCTATTTCAATGGTATTCTGCCATGTATAACACACATTTACCACTCTAGTCATCTTTAAGTAAACAATATAGGATTCATACAGTGTTTCATGTGATCTTAACTGGAATTAAGGATTTCCCTTATCTTAGCTACCTTTTCTACACTAAGAACTGACTTGGAGATTCTCTTTCAGCTGTTCTTAACAAGTTCTCATCTGTTTACAGTCATTTTCACTGAAGTATTCATGTTTTCATGTAGTTTCCTATATTCTGCCTTCTGGTCCAAGTATAAGCTTTGCCCACTTTATCAAACAACTTCCTACACACTATTATGAACTGAGGGAGCTAGGGAACATTGTCTCTCAACTGTGTTATAGAGTGTAGTACTACATTTAAGTGAAGTGTAAGGCTATCCAAAGCTGCCGAACTTGTTTCTTTCTATATTTCAATGGTATTCTGCCTTGTATAACACACATTTACCACTCTAGTCTCCTTTAAGTAAAGAATATAGGATTCATACAGTGTTTGATGTTATCTTAACTGGAATTAAGGATTTCCCTTATCTTAGCTACCTTTTCTACACTAAGAACTGACTTGGAGATTCTCTTTCAGCTGTTCTAAACAAGTTTTCATCAGTTTGCAGACATTTTCAGTGAATTATTCATGTTTTCATGTAGTTTCCTATATTCTGCCTTCTGGCCCAAGTATAAGCTTTGCCCACTTTATCAAACAACTTCCTCCACACTGTTATGAACTGAGGCATCTCGGGAACATTGTCTCTCAACTGTGTTATAGAGTGTAGTACTATATTTAAGTGAAGTGTAAGGCTTTCCAAAGCTGCCGAACGTGTTTCTTTCTCTATTTCAATGGTATTCTGCCATGTATAACACACATTTACCACTCTAGTCATCTTTAAGTAAACAATATAGGATTCATACAGTGTATCATGTGATCTTAACTGGAATTAAGGATTTCCCTTATCTTAGCTACCTTTTCTACACTAAGAACTGACTTGGAGATTCTCTTTCAGCTGTTCTAAGCAAGTTCTCATCTGTTTACAGTCATTTTCACTGAATTATTCATGTTTTCATGTAGTTTCCTATATTCTGCCTTCTGGCCCAAGTATAAGCTTTGCCCACTTTATCAAACAACTTCCTACACACTGTTGTGAACTGAGGCAGCTAGGGAACATTGTCTCTCAACTGTGTTATAGAGTGTAGTACTACATTTCAGTGAAGTGTAAGGCTTTCCAAAGCTGCCGAACGTGTTTCTTTCTATATTTCAATGGTATTCTGCCTTGTATAACACACATTTACCACTCTAGTCTCCTTTAAGTAAAGAATATAGGATTCATACAGTGTTTGATGTTATCTTAACTGGAATTAAGGATTTCCCTTATCTTAGCTACCTTTTCTACACTAAGAACTGACTTGGAGATTCTCTTTCAGCTGTTCAAAACAAGTTTTCATCAGTTTGCAGTCATTTTCAGTGAATTATTCATGTTTTCATGTAGTTTCCTATATTCTGCCTTCTGGCCCAAGTATAAGCTTTGCCCACTTTATCAAACAACTTCCTACACACTCTTATGAACTGAGGGAGCTAGAGAACATTGTCTCTCAACTGTGTTATAGAGTGTAGTACTACATTTCATTGAAGTGTAAGGCTTTCCAAAGCTGCCGAACATGTTTCTTTCTCTATTTCAATGGTATTCTGCCTTCTATAACACACATTTACCACTCTAGTCTCCTTTAAGTAATGAATATAGGATTCATACAGTGTTTCATGTGATCTTAACTGGAATTAAGGATTTCCCTTATCTGAGCTACCTTGTCTACACTAAGAACTGACTTGGAGATTCTCTTTCAGCTGTTCTAAACAAGTTCTCATCTGTTTACAGTCATTTTCACTGAATTATTCATGTTTTCATGTAGTTTCCTATATTCTGCCTTCTGGTCCAAGTATAAGCTTTGCCCACTTTATCAAACAACTTCCTACACACTATTATGAACTGAGGGAGCTAGGGAACATTGTCTCTCAACTGTGTTATAGAGTGTAGTACTACATTTCAGTGAAGTGTAAGGCTTTCCAAAGCTGCCGAACGTGTTTCTTTCTCTATTTCAATGGTATTCTGCCTTATATAACACACATTTACCACTCTAGTATCCTTTAAGTAAACAATATAGGATTCATACAGTGTTTGATGTTATCTTAACTCAAATTAAGGATTTCCCTTATCTTAGCTACCTTTTCTACACTGAGAACTGACTTGGAGATTCTCTTTCAGCTGTTCTAAACAAGTTTTCATCTGTTTACAGTCATTTTCAGTGAATTATTCATGTTTTCCTGTAGTTTCCTATATTCCGCCTTCTTGCCCAAGTATAAGCTTTGCCCACTTTATCAAACAACTTCCTCCACACTGTTATGAACTGAGGCAGCTAGGGAACATTGTTTCTCAACTGTGTTATAGAGTGTAGTACTACATTTCAGTGAAGTGTAAGGCTTTCCAAAGCTGCGGAACGTATTTCTTTCTATATTTCAATGGTATTCTGCCCTGTATAACACACATTTACCACTCTAGTCTCCTTTAAGTAAAGAACATAGGATTCATACAGTGTTTCATGTGATCTTAACTGGAATTAAGGATTTCCCTTATCTTAGCTACCTTTTCTACACTAAGAACTGACTTGGAGATTCTCTTTCAGATGTTCTAAACAAGTTTTCATCTGTTTACAGTCATTTTCACTGAATTTTTCATGTTTTCATGTAGTTTCCTATATTCTGCCTTCTGGTCCAAGTATAAGCTTTGCCCACTTTATCAAACAACTTCCTACACACGGTTATGAACTGAGTCAGCTAGGGAACATTGTCTCTCAACTGTGTTATAGAGTGTAGTACTACATTTCAGTGAAGTGTAAGGCTTTCCAAAGCTGCCGAACGTGTTTCTTTCTCTATTTCAATGGTATTGTGCCTTGTATAACACACATTTACCACTCTAGTCTCCTTTAAGTAATGAATATAGGATTCATACAGTGTTTGATGTTATCTTAACTGGAATTAAGGATTTCCCTTATCTTAGCTACCTTTTCTACACTAAGAACTGACTTGGAGATTCTCTTTCAGCTGTTCTTAACAAGTTCTCATCTGTTTACAGTCATTTTCACTGAATTATTCATGTTTTCATGTAGTTTCCTATATTCTGCCTTCTGGTCCAAGTATAAGCTTTGCCCACTTTATCAAACAACTTCCTACACACTATTATGAACTGAGGGAGCTAGGGAACATTGTCTCTCAACTGTGTTATAGAGTGTAGTACTACATTTCAGTGAAGTGTAAGGCTTCCCAAAGCTGCCGAACGTGTTTCTTTCTCTATTTCAATGGTATTCTGCCTTATATAACACACATTTACCACTCTAGTATCCTTTAAGGAAACAATATAGTATTCATACAGTGTTTGATGTTATCTTAACTCGAATTAAGGATTTCCCTTATCTTAGCTACCTTTTCTACACTGAGAACTGACTTGGAGATTCTCTTTCAGCTGTTCTAAACAAGTTTTCATCTGTTTACAGTCATTTTCAGTGAATTATTCATGTTTTCATGTAGTTTCCTATATTCTGCCTTCTTGCCCAAGTATAAGCTTTGCCCACTTTATCAAACAACTTCCTCCACACTGTTATGAACTGAGGCAGCTAGGGAACATTGTTTCTCAACTCTGTTATAGAGTGTAGTACTACATTTCAGTGAAGTGTAAGGCTTTCCAAAGCTGCCGAACGTGTTTCTTTCTATATTTCAATGGTATTCTGCCTTGTATAACACACATTTACCACTCTAGTCTCCTTTAAGTAAAGAATATAGGATTCATACAGTGTTTGATGTTATCTTAACTGGAATTAAGGATTTCCCTTATCTTAGCTACCTTTTCTACACTAAGAACTGACTTGGAGATTCTCTTTCAGCTGTTCAAAACAAGTTTTCATCAGTTTGCAGTCATTTTCAGTGAATTATTCATGTTTTCATGTAGTTTCCTATATTCTGCCTTCTGGCCCAAGTATAAGCTTTGCCCACTTTATCAAACAACTTCCTACACACTCTTATGAACTGAGGGAGCTAGAGAACATTGTCTCTCAACTGTGTTATAGAGTGTAGTACTACATTTCATTGAAGTGTAAGGCTTTCCAAAGCTGCCGAACATGTTTCTTTCTCTATTTCAATGGTATTCTGCCTTCTATAACACACATTTACCACTCTAGTCTCCTTTAAGTAATGAATATAGGATTCATACAGTGTTTCATGTGATCTTAACTGGAATTAAGGATTTCCCTTATCTGAGCTACCTTGTCTACACTAAGAACTGACTTGGAGATTCTCTTTCAGCTGTTCTAAACAAGTTCTCATCTGTTTACAGTCATTTTCACTGAATTATTCATGTTTTCATGTAGTTTCCTATATTCTGCCTTCTGGTCCAAGTATAAGCTTTGCCCACTTTATCAAACAACTTCCTACACACTATTATGAACTGAGGGAGCTAGGGAACATTGTCTCTCAACTGTGTTATAGAGTGTAGTACTACATTTCAGTGAAGTGTAAGGCTTTCCAAAGCTGCCGAACGTGTTTCTTTCTCTATTTCAATGGTATTCTGCCTTATATAACACACATTTACCACTCTAGTATCCTTTAAGTAAACAATATAGGATTCATACAGTGTTTGATGTTATCTTAACTCAAATTAAGGATTTCCCTTATCTTAGCTACCTTTTCTACACTGAGAACTGACTTGGAGATTCTCTTTCAGCTGTTCTAAACAAGTTTTCATCTGTTTACAGTCATTTTCAGTGAATTATTCATGTTTTCCTGTAGTTTCCTATATTCTGCCTTCTTGCCCAAGTATAAGCTTTGCCCACTTTATCAAACAACTTCCTCCACACTGTTATGAACTGAGGCAGCTAGGGAACATTGTTTCTCAACTGTGTTATAGAGTGTAGTACTACATTTCAGTGAAGTGTAAGGCTTTCCAAAGCTGCCGAACGTGTTTCTTTCTATATTTCAATGGTATTCTGCCTTGTATAACACACATTTACCACTCTAGTCTCCTTTAAGTAAAGAACATAGGATTCATACAGTGTTTCATGTGATCTTAACTGGAATTAAGGATTTCCCTTATCTTAGCTACCTTTTCTACACTAAGAACTGACTTGGAGATTTTCTTTCAGATGTTCTAAACAAGTTTTCATCTGTTTACAGTCATTTTCACTGAATTTTTCATGTTTTCATGTAGTTTCCTATATTCTGCCTTCTGGTCCAAGTATAAGCTTTGCCCACTTTATCAAACAACTTCCTACACACGGTTATGAACTGAGTCAGCTAGGGAACATTGTCTCTCAACTGTGTTATAGAGTGTAGTACTACATTTCAGTGTAGTGTAAGGCTTTCCAAAGCTGCCGAACCTGTTTCTTTCTCCATTTCAATGGTATTCTGCCTTATATAACACACATTTACCACTCTAGTATCCTTTAAGTAAACAATATAGGATTCATACAGTGTTTGATGTTATCTTAACTCGAATTAAGGATTTCCCTTATCTTAGCTACCTTTTCTACACTGAGAACTGACTTGGAGATTCTCTTTCAGCTGTTCTAAACAAGTTTTCATCTGTTTACAGTCATTTTCAGTGAATTATTCATGTTTTCATGTAGTTTCCTATATTCTGCCTTCTGGCCCAAGTATAAGCTTTGCCCACTTTATCAAACAACTTCCTACACACTGTTGTGAACTGAGGCAGCTAGGGAACATTGTCTCTCAACTGTGTTATAGAGTGTAGTACTACATTTCAGTGAAGTGTAAGGCTTTCCAAAGCTGCCGAACGTGTTTCTTTCTTTATTTCAATGGTATTCTGCCTTGTATAACACACATTTACCACTCTAGTCTCATTTAAGTAAAGAATATAGGATTCATACAGTGTTTGATGTTATCTTAACTGGAATTAAGGATTTCCCTTATCTTAGCTACCTTTTCTACACTAAGAACTGACTTGGAGATTCTCTTTCAGCTGTTCTAAACAAGTTTTCATCAGTTTGCAGTCATTTTCAGTGAATTATTCATGTTTTCATGTAGTTTCCTATATTCTGCCTTCTGGCCCAAGTATAAGCTTTGCCCACTTTATCAAACAACTTCCTACACACTCTTATGAACTGAGGGAGCTAGAGAACATTGTCTCTCAACTGTGTTATAGAGTGTAGTACTACATTTCATTGAAGTGTAAGGCTTTCCAAAGCTGCCGAACGTGTTTCTTTCTCTATTTCAACGGTATTCTGCCTTCTATAACACACATTTACCACTCTAGTCTCCTTTAAGTAATGAATATAGGATTCATACAGTGTTTGATGTTATCTTAACTGGAATTAAGGATTTCCCTTATCTTAGCTACCTTTTCTACACTAAGAACTGACTTGGAGATTCTCTTTCAGCTGTTCTAAACAAGTTTTCATCAGTTTGCAGTCATTTTCAGTGAAATATTCATGTTTTCATGTTGTTTCCTATGTTCTGCCTTCTGGCCCAAGTATAAGCTTTGCCCACTTTATCAAACAACTTCCTCCACACTGTTATGAACTGAGGCATCTCGGGAACATTGTCTCTCAACTGTGTTATAGAGTGTAGTACTATATTTAAGTGAAGTGTAAGGCTTTCCAAAGCTGCCGAACGTGTTTCTTTCTCTATTTCAATGGTATTCTGCCATGTATAACACACATTTACCACTCTAGTCATCTTTAAGTAAACAATATAGGATTCATACAGTGTTTCATGTGATCTTAACTGGAATTAAGAATTTCCCTTATCTTAGCTACCTTTTCTACACTAAGAACTGACTTGGAGATTCTCTTTCAGCTGTTCTTAACAAGTTCTCATCTGTTTACAGTCATTTTCACTGAATTATTCATGTTTTCATGTAGTTTCCTATATTCTGCCTTCTGGTCCAAGTATAAGCTTTGCCCACTTTATCAAACAACTTCCTACACACTATTATGAACTGAGGGAGCTAGGGAACATTGTCTCTCAACTGTGTTATAGAGTGTAGTACTATATTTAAGTGAAGTGTAAGGCTTTCCAAAGCTGCCGAACGTGTTTCTTTCTCTATTTCAATGGTATTCTGCCTTATATAACACACATTTACCACTCTAGTATCCTTTAAGGAAACAATATAGGATTCATACAGTGTTTGATGTTATCTTAACTCGAATTAAGGATTTCCCTTATCTTAGCTACCTTTTCTACACTGAGAACTGACTTGGAGATTCTCTTTCAGCTGTTCTAAACAAGTTTTCATTTGTTTACAGTCATTTTCAGTGAATTATTCATGTTTTCATGTAGTTTCCTATATTCTGCCTTCTGGTCCAAGTATAAGCTTTGCCCACTTTATCAAACAACTTCCAGCACACGGTTATGAACTGAGTCAGCTAGGGAACATTGTCTCTCAACTGTGTTATAGAGTGTAGTACTACATTTCAGTGAAGTGTAAGGCTTTCCAAAGCTGCCGAACGTGTTTCTTTCTCTATTTCAATGGTATTCTGCCTTGTATAACACACATTTACCACTCTCGTCTCCTTTAAGTAATGAATATAGGATTCATACAGTGTTTGATGTTATCTTAACTGGAATTAAGGATTTCCCTTATCTTAGCTACCTTTTCTACACTAAGAACTGACTTGGAGATTCTCTTTCAGCTGTTCTAAACAAGTTTTCATCAGTTTGCAGTCATTTTCAGTGAATTATTCATGTTTCCATGTAGTTTCCTATGTTCTTCCTTCTGGCCCAAGTATAAGCTTTGCCCACTTTATCAAACAACTTCCTCCACACTGTTATGAACTGAGGCATCTCGGGAACATTGTCTCTCAACTGTGTTATAGAGTGTAGTACTATATTTAAGTGAAGTGTAAGGCTTTCCAAAGCTGCCGAACATGTTTCTTTCTCTATTTCAATGGTATTCTGCCATGTATAACACACATTTACCACTCTAGTCATCTTTAAGTAAACAATATAGGATTCATACAGTGTTTCATGTGATCTTAACTGGAATTAAGGATTTCCCTTATCTTAGCTACCTTTTCTACACTAAGAACTGACTTGGAGATTCTCTTTCAGCTGTTCTTAACAAGTTCTCATCTGTTTACAGTCATTTTCACTGAATTATTCATGTTTTCATGTAGTTTCCTATATTCTGCCTTCTGGTCCAAGTATAAGCTTTGCCCACTTTATCAAACAACTTCCTACACACTATTATGAACTGAGGGAGCTAGGGAACATTGTCTCTCAACTGTGTTATAGAGTGTAGTACTACATTTCAGTGAAGTGTAAGGCTTTCCAAAGCTGCCTAACGTGTTTCTTTCTCTATTTCAATGGTATTCTGCCTTATATAACACACATTTACCACTCTAGTATCCTTTAAGGAAACAATATAGGATTCATACAGTGTTTGATGTTATCTTAACTCGAATTAAGGATTTCCCTTATCTTAGCTACCTTTTCTACACTGAGAACTGACTTGGAGATTCTCTTTCAGCTGTTCTAAACAAGTTTTCATCTGTTTACAGTCATTTTCAGTGAATTATTCATGTTTTCATGTAGTTTCCTATATTCTGCCTTCTTGCCCAAGTATAAGCTTTGCCCACTTTATCAAACAACTTCCTCCACACTTTTATGAACTGAGTCAGCTAGGGAACATTGTCTCTCAACTGTGTTATAGAGTGTAGTACTACATTTCAGTGAAGTGTAAGGCTTTCCAAAGCTGCCAAACGTGTTTCTTTCTCTGTTTCAATGGTATTCTGCCTTGTATAACACACTTTTACCACTCTAGTCTCCTTCAAGTAAACAATATAGGATTCATACAGTGTTTGATGTTATCTTAACTAGAATTAAGGATTTCCCTTATCTTAGCTACCTTTTCTATACTAAGAACTGACTTGGAGATTCTCTTTCAGCTGTTCTAAACAAGTTTTCATCTGTTTACAGTCATTTTCAGTGAATTATTCATGTTTTCATGTAATTTCCTATATTCTGCCTTCTTGCCCAAGTATAAGCTTTGCCCACTTTATCAAACAACTTCGTACACACTGTTATGAACTGAGGCAGCTAGGGAACATTGTCTCTCAACTGTGTTATAGAGTGTAGTACTACATTCAGTGAAGTGTAAGGCTTTCCAAAGCTGCTGAACGTGTTTCTTTCTCTATTTCAATGGTATTCTGCGTTGTATAACACACATTTACCACTCTAGTCTCCTTTAAGTAAAGAATATAGTATTCATACAGTGTTTCAAGTGATCTTAACTGGAATTAAGGATTTCCCTTATCTTATCTACCTTTTCTACGCTAAGAACTGACTTGGAGATTCTCTTTCAGCTGTTCTAAACAAGTTCTCATCTGTTTACAGTCATTTTCACTGAATTTTTCATGTTTTCATGTAGTTTCCTATATTCTGCCTTCTGGCCCAAGTATAAGCTTTGCACACTTTATCAAACATCTTCCTACACACTGTTTTGAACTGAGGCAGCTCCGGAACATTGTCTCTCAACTGTGCTATAGAGTGTAGTACTACAGTTCAGTGAAGTGTAAGGCTTTCCAAAGCTGCCGAACGTGTTTCTTTCTCTATTTCAATGGTATTCTGCCTTGTATAACACACATTTACCACTCTAGTATCCTTTAAGTAAACAATATAGGATTCATACAGTGTTTGATGTTATCTTAACTTGAATTAAGGATTTCCCTTATCTTAGCTACCTTTTCTACACTAAGAACTGACTTGGAGATTCTCTTTCAGCTGTTCTAAACAAGTTTTCATCTGTTTACAGTCATTTTCAGAGAATTATTCATGTTTTCATGTAGTTTCCTATATTCTGCCTTCTTGCCCAAGTATAAGCTTTGCCCACTTTATCAAACAACTTCCTACACACTGTTATGAACTGAGGCAGCTAGGGAACATTGTCTCTCAACTGTGTTATAGAGTGTAGTACTACATTTCAGTGCAGTGTAAGGCTTTCCAAAGCTGCCGAACATGTTTCTTTCTCTATTTCAATGGTATTCTGCCTTGTATAACACACATTGACCACTCTATTCTCCTTTAAGTAATGAATATAGGATTCATACAGTGTTTGATGTTATCTTAACTCGAATTAATGATTTCACTTATCTTACCTACCTTTGCTACACTAAGAACTGCCTTAGAGATTCTCTTTCAGCTGTTCTAAACAAGTTCTCATCTGTTTACAGTCATTTTCAGTGAATTATTCATGTTTTCATGTAGTTTCCTATATTCTGCCTTCTGGCCCAAGTATAAGCTTTGCCCACTTTATCAAACACCTTCCTACACACTGTTATGAACTGAGGCAGCTCGGGAACATTGTCTCTCAACTGTGTTATAGAGTGTAGTACTGCAGTTCAGTGAAGTGTAAGGATTTCCAAAGCTGCCGAACGTGTTTCTTTCTCTATTTCAATGGTATTCTGCCTTGTATAACACACATTTACCACTCTAGTCTCCTTTAAGTAAACAATATAGGATTCATACAGTGTTTCATGTGATCTTAACAGGAATTACGGATTTCTCTTATCTTAGCTACCCTTTCTACACTAAGAACTGACTTGGCGATTCTCTTTCAGCTGTTCAAAACAAGTTCTCATGTGTTTACAGTCATTTTCACTGAATTATTCATGTTTTCTTGTAGTTTCCTATATTCTGCCTTCTGGCCCAAGTATAAGCTTTGCCCACTTTATCAAACAACTTCCTAAACACTGTTATGAACTGAGGCAGCTAGGGAACATTGTCTCTCAACTGTGTTATAGAGTGTAGTACTACATTTCAGTGAAGTGTAAGGCTTTCCAAAGCTGACGAACCTGTTTCTTTCTCTATTTCAATGGTATTCTGCCTTGTATAACACACATTTACCACTCTATTCTCCTTTAAGTAAAGAATATAGGATTCATACAGTATTTCATGTGATCTTAACTCGAATTAAGGATTTCCCGGATCTTAGCTAACTTTTATACACTAATAACTGACTTCAGAATCTCTTTCAGCTGTTCTAAACAAGTTTTCATCTGTTTACAGTCATTTTCACTGAATTATTCATGTTTTCATGTAGTTTCCTATATTCTGCCTTCTGGCCCAAGTATAAGCTTTGCTCACTCTATCAAACAACTTCCTACACACTGTTATGAACTGAGGCAGCTAGGGAACATTGTCTCTCAAATGTGTTATAGAGTGTAGTACTACATTTCAGTGAAGTGTAAGGCTTTCCAAAGCTGCCGAACGTGTTTCTTTCTCTATTTCAATGGTATTCTGCCTTGTATAACACACATTTACCACTCTAGTATCCTTTAAGTAAACAATATAGGATTCATACAGTGTTTGATGTTATCTTAACTCGAATTAAGGATTTCCGTTATCTTAGCTACCTTTTCTACACTAAGAACTGACTTGGAGATTCTCTTTTAGCTGTTCTAAACAAGTTTTCATCTGTTTAAAGTCATTTTCAGTGAATTACTCATGTTTTCATGTAGTTTCCTATATTCTGCCTTCTGGCCCAAGTATAAGCTTTGCTCACTTTATCAAACAACTTCCTACACACTGTTATGAACTGAGGGAGCTAGGTAACATTGTCTCTGAACTGTGCTATAGAGTGTAGTACTACATTTCATTGAAGTGTAAGGCTTTCCAAAGCTGCCGAACGTGTTTCTTTCTCTATTTCAATGGTATTCTGCCTTCTATAACCCACATTTACCACTCTAGTATCCTTCAAGTAAACAATATAGGATTCATACAGTGTTTGATGTTATCTTAACTAGAATTAAGGATTTCCCTTATCTTAGCTACCTTTTCTATACTAAGAACTGACTTGGAGATTCTCTTTCAGCTGTTCTAAACAAGTTTTCATCTGTTTACAGTCATTTTCAGTGAATTATTCATGTTTTCATGTAGTTTCCTATATTCTGCCTTCTTGCCCAAGTATAAGCTTTGCCCACTTTATCAAACAACTTCGTACACACTATTATGAACTGAGGCAGCTAGGGAACATTGTCTCTCAACTGTGTTATAGAGTGTAGTACTACATTTCAGTGAAGTGTAAAGCTTTCCAAAGCTGCCGAACATGTTTCTTTCTCTATTTCAATGGTATTCTGCCTTGTATAACACACATTTACCACTCAAGTCTCCTTTAAGTAAAGAATATAGGATTCATACAGTGTTTCATGTGATTTTAACTGGAATTAAGGATTTCCCTTATCTTAGCTACCTTTTCTACCCTAAGAACTGACTTGGAGATTCTCTTTCAGCTGTTTTAAACAAGTTCTCATCTGTTTACAGTCATTTTCACTGAATTATTCATGTTTTCATGTAGTTTCCTATATTCTGCCTTCTGGCCCAAGTATAAGCTTTGCCCACTTAACAAGACAACTTCCTACACACTTTTATGAACTGAGGGAGCTAGGGAACATTGTCTCTCAACTGTGTTATAGAGTGTAGTCCTATATTTCAGTGTAGTATATGGCTTTCCAAAGCTGCCGAATGTGTTTCTTTCCCTTTTTCAATGGTATTCTGCCTTATATAACACACATTTACCACTCTTGTCTCCTTAAATAAACAATATAGAATTCATACAGTGTTTCATGTGATCTTAACTCGAATTAAGGATTTCGCGGATTTAGCTACTTTTCTACACTAAGAACTGACTTGGAGAATCTCTTTCAGCTATTCTAAAACAAGTTCTCATCTGTTTACAGTCATTTTCACTGAATTATTCATGTTTTCAGGTAGTTTTGTATATTCAGTCTTCTGGTCCAAGTATAAGCTTTGCCCTCTTTAGCAAACAACTTCCTACACACGGTTATGAACTGAGTCTGCTAGGGAACATAGTCTCTCAACTGTGTTATAGAGTGTAGTACTACATTTCAGTGCAGTGTAAGGCTTTCCAAAGCTGCCGAACATGTTTCTTTCTCTATTTCAATGGTATTCTGCCTTGTATAACACACATTTACCACTCTAGTCTCCTTTAAGTAAAGAATATAGGATTCATACAGTGTTTGATGTGATCTTAACTGGAATTAAGGATTTCCCTTATCTTAGCTACCTTTTCTACACTAAGAACTGACTTGGAGATTCTCTTTCAGCTGTTCTAAACAAGTTTTCATCAGTTTGCAGTCATTTTCAGTGAATTATTCATGTTTTCATGTAGTTTCCTATATTCTGCCTTCTGGCCCAAGTATAAGCTTTGCCCACTTTATCAAACAACTTCCTACACACTGTTATGAACTGAGGCATCTCGGGAACATTGTCTCTCAACTGTGTTATAGAGTGTAGTAATATATTTAAGTGAAGTGTAAGGATTTCCAAAGCTGCCGAACGTGTTTCTTTCTCTATTTCAATGGTATTCTGCCATGTATAACACACATTTACCACTCTAGTCATCTTTAAGTAAACAATATAGGATTCATACAGTGTTTCATGTGATCTTAACTGGAATTCAGGATTTCCCTTATCTTAGCTACCTTTTCTACACTATGAACTTACTTGGAGATTCTCTTTCAGCTGTTCTAAACAAGTTCTCATCTGTTTACAGTCATTTTCACTGAATTATTCATGTTTTCATGCAGTTTCCTATATTCTGCCTTCTGGTCCAAGTATAAGCTTTGCCCACTTTATCAAACAACTTCCTACACACGGTTATGAACTGAGTCAGCTAGGGAACATTGTCTCTCAACTGTGTTATAGAGTGTAGTACTACATTTCAGTGAAGTGTAAGGCTTTCCAAAGCTGCCAAACGTGTTTCTTTCTCTGTTTCAATGGTATTCTGCCTTGTATAACACACTTTTACCACTCTAGTCTCCTTCAAGTAAACAATATAGGATTCATACAGTGTTTGATGTTATCTTAACTAGAATTAAGGATTTCCCTTATCTTAGCTACCTTTTCTATACTAAGAACTGACTTGGAGATTCTCTTTCAGCTGTTCTAAACAAGTTTTCATCTGTTTACAGTCATTTTCAGTGAATTATTCATGTTTTCATGTAATTTCCTATATTCTGCCTTCTTGCCCAAGTATAAGCTTTGCCCACTTTATCAAACAACTTCGTACACACTGTTATGAACTGAGGCAGCTAGGGAACATTGTCTCTCAACTGTGTTATAGAGTGTAGTACTACATTCAGTGAAGTGTAAGGCTTTCCAAAGCTGCTGAACGTGTTTCTTTCTCTATTTCAATGGTATTCTGCGTTGTATAACACACATTTACCACTCTAGTCTCCTTTAAGTAAAGAATATAGTATTCATACAGTGTTTCAAGTGATCTTAACTGGAATTAAGGATTTCCCTTATCTTATCTACCTTTTCTACGCTAAGAACTGACTTGGAGATTCTCTTTCAGCTGTTCTAAACAAGTTCTCATCTGTTTACAGTCATTTTCACTGAATTTTTCATGTTTTCATGTAGTTTCCTATATTCTGCCTTCTGGCCCAAGTATAAGCTTTGCACACTTTATCAAACATCTTCCTACACACTGTTTTGAACTGAGGCAGCTCCGGAACATTGTCTCTCAACTGTGCTATAGAGTGTAGTACTACAGTTCAGTGAAGTGTAAGGCTTTCCAAAGCTGCCGAACGTGTTTCTTTCTCTATTTCAATGGTATTCTGCCTTGTATAACACACATTTACCACTCTAGTATCCTTTAAGTAAACAATATAGGATTCATACAGTGTTTGATGTTATCTTAACTTGAATTAAGGATTTCCCTTATCTTAGCTACCTTTTCTACACTAAGAACTGACTTGGAGATTCTCTTTCAGCTGTTCTAAACAAGTTTTCATCTGTTTACAGTCATTTTCAGAGAATTATTCATGTTTTCATGTAGTTTCCTATATTCTGCCTTCTTGCCCAAGTATAAGCTTTGCCCACTTTATCAAACAACTTCCTACACACTGTTATGAACTGAGGCAGCTAGGGAACATTGTCTCTCAACTGTGTTATAGAGTGTAGTACTACATTTCAGTGCAGTGTAAGGCTTTCCAAAGCTGCCGAACATGTTTCTTTCTCTATTTCAATGGTATTCTGCCTTGTATAACACACATTGACCACTCTATTCTCCTTTAAGTAATGAATATAGGATTCATACAGTGTTTGATGTTATCTTAACTCGAATTAATGATTTCACTTATCTTACCTACCTTTGCTACACTAAGAACTGCCTTAGAGATTCTCTTTCAGCTGTTCTAAACAAGTTCTCATCTGTTTACAGTCATTTTCAGTGAATTATTCATGTTTTCATGTAGTTTCCTATATTCTGCCTTCTGGCCCAAGTATAAGCTTTGCCCACTTTATCAAACACCTTCCTACACACTGTTATGAACTGAGGCAGCTCGGGAACATTGTCTCTCAACTGTGTTATAGAGTGTAGTACTGCAGTTCAGTGAAGTGTAAGGATTTCCAAAGCTGCCGAACGTGTTTCTTTCTCTATTTCAATGGTATTCTGCCTTGTATAACACACATTTACCACTCTAGTCTCCTTTAAGTAAACAATATAGGATTCATACAGTGTTTCATGTGATCTTAACAGGAATTACGGATTTCTCTTATCTTAGCTACCCTTTCTACACTAAGAACTGACTTGGCGATTCTCTTTCAGCTGTTCAAAACAAGTTCTCATGTGTTTACAGTCATTTTCACTGAATTATTCATGTTTTCTTGTAGTTTCCTATATTCTGCCTTCTGGCCCAAGTATAAGCTTTGCCCACTTTATCAAACAACTTCCTAAACACTGTTATGAACTGAGGCAGCTAGGGAACATTGTCTCTCAACTGTGTTATAGAGTGTAGTACTACATTTCAGTGAAGTGTAAGGCTTTCCAAAGCTGACGAACCTGTTTCTTTCTCTATTTCAATGGTATTCTGCCTTGTATAACACACATTTACCACTCTATTCTCCTTTAAGTAAAGAATATAGGATTCATACAGTATTTCATGTGATCTTAACTCGAATTAAGGATTTCCCGGATCTTAGCTAACTTTTATACACTAATAACTGACTTCAGAATCTCTTTCAGCTGTTCTAAACAAGTTTTCATCTGTTTACAGTCATTTTCACTGAATTATTCATGTTTTCATGTAGTTTCCTATATTCTGCCTTCTGGCCCAAGTATAAGCTTTGCTCACTCTATCAAACAACTTCCTACACACTGTTATGAACTGAGGCAGCTAGGGAACATTGTCTCTCAAATGTGTTATAGAGTGTAGTAGTACATTTCAGTGAAGTGTAAGGCTTTCCAAAGCTGCCGAACGTGTTTCTTTCTCTATTTCAATGGTATTCTGCCTTGTATAACACACATTTACCACTCTAGTATCCTTTAAGTAAACAATATAGGATTCATACAGTGTTTGATGTTATCTTAACTCGAATTAAGGATTTCCCTTATCTTAGCTACCTTTTCTACACTAAGAACTGACTTGGAGATTCTCTTTTAGCTGTTCTAAACAAGTTTTCATCTGTTTAAAGTCATTTTCAGTGAATTACTTATGTTTTCATGTAGTTTCCTATATTCTGCCTTCTGGCCCAAGTATAAGCTTTGCTCACTTTATCAAACAACTTCCTACACACTGTTATGAACTGAGGGAGCTAGGGAACATTGTCTCTGAACTGTGCTATAGAGTGTAGTACTACATTTCATTGAAGTGTAAGGCTTTCCAAAGCTGCCGAACGTGTTTCTTTCTCTATTTCAATGGTATTCTGCCTTCTATAACCCACATTTACCACTCTAGTATCCTTCAAGTAAACAATATAGGATTCATACAGTGTTTGATGTTATCTTAACTAGAATTAAGGATTTCCCTTATCTTAGCTACCTTTTCTATACTAAGAACTGACTTGGAGATTCTCTTTCAGCTGTTCTAAACAAGTTTTCATCTGTTTACAGTCATTTTCAGTGAATTATTCATGTTTTCATGTAGTTTCCTATATTCTGCCTTCTTGCCCAAGTATAAGCTTTGCCCACTTTATCAAACAACTTCGTACACACTATTATGAACTGAGGCAGCTAGGGAACATTGTCTCTCAACTGTGTTATAGAGTGTAGTACTACATTTCAGTGAAGTGTAAAGCTTTCCAAAGCTGCCGAACATGTTTCTTTCTCTATTTCAATGGTATTCTGCCTTGTATAACACACATTTACCACTCAAGTCTCCTTTAAGTAAAGAATATAGGATTCATACAGTGTTTCATGTGATTTTAACTGGAATTAAGGATTTCCCTTATCTTAGCTACCTTTTCTACCCTAAGAACTGACTTGGAGATTCTCTTTCAGCTGTTTTAAACAAGTTCTCATCTGTTTACAGTCATTTTCACTGAATTATTCATGTTTTCATGTAGTTTCCTATATTCTGCCTTCTGGCCCAAGTATAAGCTTTGCCCACTTAACAAGACAACTTCCTACACACTTTTATGAACTGAGGGAGCTAGGGAACATTGTCTCTCAACTGTGTTATAGAGTGTAGTCCTATATTTCAGTGTAGTATATGGCTTTCCAAAGCTGCCGAATGTGTTTCTTTCCCTTTTTCAATGGTATTCTGCCTTATATAACACACATTTACCACTCTTGTCTCCTTAAATAAACAATATAGAATTCATACAGTGTTTCATGTGATCTTAACTCGAATTAAGGATTTCGCGGATTTAGCTACTTTTCTACACTAAGAACTGACTTGGAGAATCTCTTTCAGCTATTCTAAAACAAGTTCTCATCTGTTTACAGTCATTTTCACTGAATTATTCATGTTTTCATGTAGTTTTGTATATTCAGTCTTCTGGTCCAAGTATAAGCTTTGCCCTCTTTAGCAAACAACTTCCTACACACGGTTATGAACTGAGTCAGCTAGGGAACATAGTCTCTCAACTGTGTTATAGAGTGTAGTACTACATTTCAGTGCAGTGTAAGGCTTTCCAAAGCTGCCGAACATGTTTCTTTCTCTATTTCAATGGTATTCTGCCTTGTATAACACACATTTACCACTCTATTCTCCTTTAAGTAATGAATATAGGATTCATACAGTGTTTGATGTTATCTTAACTCGAATTAATGATTTCACTTATCTTACCTACCTTTGCTACACTAAGAACTGCCTTAGAGATTCTCTTTCAGCTGTTCTAAACAAGTTCTCATCTGTTTACAGTCATTTTCAGTGAATTATTCATGTTTTCATGTAGTTTCCTATATTCTGCCTTCTGGCCCAAGTATAAGCTTTGCCCACTGTATCAAACACCTTCCTACACACTGTTATGAACTGAGGCAGCTCGGGAACATTGTCTCTCAACTGTGTTATAGAGTGTAGTACTGCAGTTCAGTGAAGTGTAAGGATTTCCAAAGCTGCCGAACGTGTTTCTTTCTCTATTTCAATGGTATTCTGCCTTGTATAACACACATTTACCACTCTAGTCTCCTTTAAGTAAACAATATAGGATTCATACAGTGTTTCATGTGATCTTAACAGGAATTACGGATTTCTCTTATCTTAGCTACCCTTTCTACACTAAGAACTGACTTGGAGATTCTCTTTCAGCTGTTCAAAACAAGTTCTCATGTGTTTACAGTCATTTTCACTGAATTATTCATGTTTTCATGTAGTTTCCTATATTCTGCCTTCTGGCCCAAGTATAAGCTTTGCCCAATTTATCAAACAACTTCCTAAACACTGTTATGAACTGAGGCAGCTAGGGAACATTGTCTCTCAACTGTGTTATAGAGTGTAGTACTACATTTCAGTGAAGTGTAAGGCTTTCCAAAGCTGACGAACCTGTTTCTTTCTCTATTTCAATGGTATTCTGCCTTGTATAACACACATTTACCACTCTATTCTCCTTTAAGTAAAGAATATAGGATTCATACAGTATTTCATGTGATCTTAACTCGAATTAAGGATTTCCCGGATCTTAGCTAACTTTTATACACTAATAACTGACTTCAGAATCTCTTTCAGCTGTTCTAAACAATTTTTCATCTGTTTACAGTCATTTTCACTGAATTATTCATGTTTTCATGTAGTTTCCTATATTCTGCCTTCTGGCCGAAGTATAAGCTTTGCTCACTTTATCAAACAACTTCCTACACACTGTTATGAACTGAGGCAGCTAGGGAACATTGTTTCTCAACTGTGTTATAGAGTGTAGTACTACATTTCAGTGAAGTGTAAGGCTTTCCAAAGCTGCCGAACGTGTTTCTTTCTATATTTCAATGGTATTCTGCCTTGTATAACACACATTTACCACTCTAGTCTCCTTTAAGTAAAGAACATAGGATTCATACAGTGTTTCATGTGATCTTAACTGGAATTAAGGATTTCCCTTATCTTAGCTACCTTTTCTACACTAAGAACTGACTTGGAGATTCTCTTTCAGATGTTCTAAACAAGTTTTCATCTGTTTACAGTCATTTTCACTGAATTTTTCATGTTTTCATGTAGTTTCCTATATTCTGCCTTCTGGTCCAAGTATAAGCTTTGCCCACTTTATCAAACAACTTCCTACACACGGTTATGAACTGAGTCAGCTTGGGAACATTGTCTCTCAACTGTGTTATAGAGTGTAGTACTACATTTCAGTGAAGTGTAAGGCTTTCCAAAGCTG
Source organism: Pipistrellus hanaki (assembly GCF_964339955.1). Taxonomy (NCBI): domain Eukaryota; kingdom Metazoa; phylum Chordata; class Mammalia; order Chiroptera; family Vespertilionidae; genus Pipistrellus; species Pipistrellus hanaki. The sequence continues at coordinate 625,643 of NW_028182290.1, forward strand.
CCGAACGTGTTTCTTTCTCTATTTCAATGGTATTCTGCCTTGTATAACACACATTTACCACTCTAGTATCCTTTAAGTAAACAATATAGGATTCATACAGTGTTTGATGTTATCTTAACTCGAATTAAGGATTTCCCTTATCTTAGCTACCTTTTCTACACTAAGAACTGACTTGGAGATTCTCTTTTAGCTGTTCTAAACAAGTTTTCATCTGTTTAAAGTCATTTTCAGTGAATTACTTATGTTTTCATGTAGTTTCCTATATTCTGCCTTCTGGCCCAAGTATAAGCTTTGCTCACTTTATCAAACAACTTCCTACACACTGTTATGAACTGAGGGAGCTAGGGAACATTGTCTGTGAACTGTGCTATAGAGTGTAGTACTACATTTCATTGAAGTGTAAGGCTTTCCAAAGCTGCCGAACGTGTTTCTTTCTCTATTTCAATGGTATTCTGCCTTCTATAACCCACATTTACCACTCTAGTATCCTTCAAGTAAACAATATAGGATTCATACAGTGTTTGATGTTATCTTAACTAGAATTAAGGATTTCCCTTATCTTAGCTACCTTTTCTATACTAAGAACTGACTTGGAGATTCTCTTTCAGCTGTTCTAAACAAGTTTTCATCTGTTTACAGTCATTTTCAGTGAATTATTCATGTTTTCATGTAGTTTCCTATATTCTGCCTTCTTGCCCAAGTATAAGCTTTGCCCACTTTATCAAACAACTTCGTACACACTATTATGAACTGAGGCAGCTAGGGAACATTGTCTCTCAACTGTGTTATAGAGTGTAGTACTACATTTCAGTGAAGTGTAAAGCTTTCCAAAGCTGCCGAACATGTTTCTTTCTCTATTTCAATGGTATTCTGCCTTGTATAACACACATTTACCACTCAAGTCGCCTTTAAGTAAAGAATATAGGATTCATACAGTGTTTCATGTGATTTTAACTGGAATTAAGGATTTCCCTTATCTTAGCTACCTTTTCTACCCTAAGAACTGACTTGGAGATTCTCTTTCAGCTGTTTTAAACAAGTTCTCATCTGTTTACAGTCATTTTCACTGAATTATTCATGTTTTCATGTAGTTTCCTATATTCTGCCTTCTGGCCCAAGTATAAGCTTTGCCCACTTAACAAGACAACTTCCTACACACTTTTATGAACTGAGGGAGCTAGGGAACATTGTCTCTCAACTGTGTTATAGAGTGTAGTCCTATATTTCAGTGTAGTATATGGCTTTCCAAAGCTGCCGAATGTGTTTCTTTCCCTTTTTCAATGGTATTCTGCCTTATATAACACACATTTACCACTCTTGTCTCCTTAAATAAACAATATAGAATTCATACAGTGTTTCATGTGATCTTAACTCGAATTAAGGATTTCGCGGATTTAGCTACTTTTCTACACTAAGAACTGACTTGGAGAATCTCTTTCAGCTATTCTAAAACAAGTTCTCATCTGTTTACAGTCATTTTCACTGAATTATTCATGTTTTCATGTAGTTTTGTATATTCAGTCTTCTGGTCCAAGTATAAGCTTTGCCCTCTTTAGCAAACAACTTCCTACACACGGTTATGAACTGAGTCAGCTAGGGAACATAGTCTCTCAACTGTGTTATAGAGTGTAGTACTACATTTCAGTGCAGTGTAAGGCTTTCCAAAGCTGCCGAACATGTTTCTTTCTCTATTTCAATGGTATTCTGCCTTGTATAACACACTTTTACCACTCTATTCTCCTTTAAGTAATGAATATAGGATTCATACAGTGTTTAATGTTATCTTAACTCGAATTAATGATTTCACTTATCTTACCTACCTTTGCTACACTAAGAACTGCCTTAGAGATTCTCTTTCAGCTGTTCTAAACAAGTTCTCATCTGTTTACAGTCATTTTCAGTGAATTATTCATGTTTTCATGTAGTTTCCTATATTCTGCCTTCTGGCCCAAGTATAAGCTTTGCCCACTTTATCAAACACCTTCCTACACACTGTTATGAACTGAGGCAGCTCGGGAACATTGTCTCTCAACTGTGTTATAGAGTGTAGTACTGCAGTTCAGTGAAGTGTAAGGATTTCCAAAGCTGCCGAACGTGTTTCTTTCTCTATTTCAATGGTATTCTGCCTTGTATAACACACATTTACCACTCTAGTCTCCTTTAAGTAAACAATATAGGATTCATACAGTGTTTCATGTGATCTTAACAGGAATTACGGATTTCTCTTATCTTAGCTACCCTTTCTACACTAAGAACTGACTTGGAGATTCTCTTTCAGCTGTTCAAAACAAGTTCTCATGTGTTTACAGTCATTTTCACTGAATTATTCATGTTTTCATGTAGTTTCCTATATTCTGCCTTCTGGCCCAAGTATAAGCTTTGCCCAATTTATCAAACAACTTCCTAAACACTGTTATGAACTGAGGCAGCTAGGGAACATTGTCTCTCAACTGTGTTATAGAGTGTAGTACTACATTTCAGTGAAGTGTAAGGCTTTCCAAAGCTGACGAACCTGTTTCTTTCTCTATTTCAATGGTATTCTGCCTTGTATAACACACATTTACCACTCTATTCTCCTTTAAGTAAAGAATATAGGATTCATACAGTATTTCATGTGATCTTAACTCGAATTAAGGATTTCCCGGATCTTAGCTAACTTTTATACACTAATAACTGACTTCAGAATCTCTTTCAGCTGTTCTAAACAATTTTTCATCTGTTTACAGTCATTTTCACTGAATTATTCATGTTTTCATGTAGTTTCCTATATTCTGCCTTCTGGTCGAAGTATAAGCTTTGCTCACTTTATCAAACAACTTCCTACACACTGTTATGAACTGAGGCAGCTAGGGAACATTGTCTCTCAAATGTGTTATAGAGTGTAGTACTACATTTCAGTGAAGTGTAAGGCTTTCCAAAGCTGCCGAATGTGTTTCTTTCTCTATTTCAATGGTATTCTGCCTTATATAACACACATTTACCACTCTAGTATCCTTTAAGTAAACAATATAGGATTCATACAGTGTTTGATGTTATCTTAACTCGAATTAAGGATTTCCCTTATCTTAGCTACCTTTTCTACACTAAGAACTGACTTGGAGATTCTCTTTTAGCTGTTCTAAACAAGTTTTCATCTGTTTAAAGTCATTTTCAGTGAATTACTCATGTTTTCATGTAGTTTCCTATATTCTGCCTTCTGGCCCAAGTATAAGCTTTGCTCACTTTATCAAACAACTTCCTACACACTGTTATGAACTGAGGGAGCTAGGGAACATTGTCTCTGAACTGTGCTATAGAGTGTAGTACTACATTTCATTGAAGTGTAAGGCTTTCCAAAGCTGCCGAACGTGTTTCTTTCTCTATTTCAATGGTATTCTGCCTTCTATAACACACATTTACCACTCTAGTATCCTTCAAGTAAACAATATAGGATTCATACAGTGTTTGATGTTATCTTAACTAGAATTAAGGATTTCCTTATCTTAGCTACCTTTTCTATACTAAGAACTGACTTGGAGATTCTCTTTCAGCTGTTCTAAATAAGTTTTCATCTGTTTACAGTCATTTTCAGTGAATTATTCATGTTTTCATGTAGTTTCCTATATTCTGCCTTCTTGCCCAAGTATAAGCTTTGCCCACTTTATCAAACAACTTCCTCCACACTGTTATGAACTGAGGCAGCTAGGGAACATTGTTTCTCAACTGTGTTATAGAGTGTAGTACTACATTTCAGTGAAGTGTAAGGCTTTCCAAAGCTGCCGAACGTGTTTCTTTCTATATTTCAATGGTATTCTGCCTTGTATAACACACATTTACCACTCTAGTCTCCTTTAAGTAAAGAACATAGGATTCATACAGTGTTTCATGTGATCTTAACTGGAATTAAGGATTTCCCTTATCTTAGCTACCTTTTCTACACTAAGAACTGACTTGGAGATTCTCTTTCAGATGTTCTAAACAAGTTTTCATCTGTTTACAGTCATTTTCACTGAATTTTTCATGTTTTCATGTAGTTTCCTATATTCTGCCTTCTGGTCCAAGTATAAGCTTTGCCCACTTTATCAAACAACTTCCTACACACGGTTATGAACTGAGTCAGCTAGGGAACATTGTCTCTCAACTGTGTTATAGAGTGTAGTACTACATTTCAGTGAAGTGTAAGGCTTTCCAAAGCTGCCGAACGTGTTTCTTTTTCTATTTCAATGGTATTGTGCCTTGTATAACACACATTTACCACTCTAGTCTCCTTTAAGTAATGAATATAGGATTCATACAGTGTTTGATGTTATCTTAACTGGAATTAAGGATTTCCCTTATCTTAGCTACCTTTTCTACACTAAGAACTGACTTGGAGATTCTCTTTCAGCTGTTCTTAACAAGTTCTCATCTGTTTACAGTCATTTTCAGTGAATTATTCATGTTTTCATGTAGTTTCCTATATTCTGCCTTCTTGCCCAAGTATAAGCTTTGCCCACTTTATCAAACAACTTCCTCCACACTGTTATGAACTGAGGCAGCTAGGGAACATTGTTTCTCAACTCTGTTATAGAGTGTAGTACTACATTTCAGTGAAGTGTAAGGCTTTCCAAAGCTGCCGAACGTGTTTCTTTCTATATTTCAATGGTATTCTGCCTTGTATAACACACATTTACCACTCTAGTCTCCTTTAAGTAAACAATATAGGATTCATACAGTGTTTCATGTGATCTTAACTGGAATTAAGGATTTCCCTTATCTTAGCTACCTTTTCTACACTAAGATCTGACTTGGAGATTCTCTTTCAGCTGTTCTTAACAAGTTCTCATCTGTTTACAGTCATTTTCACTGAATTATTCATGTTTTCATGTAGTTTCCTATATTCTGCCTTCTGGTCCAAGTATAAGCTTTGCCCACTTTATCAAACAACTTCCTACACACTATTATGAACTGAGGGAGCTAGGGAACATTGTCTCTCAACTGTGTTATAGAGTGTAGTACTACATTTCAGTGTAGTGTAAGGCTTTCCAAAGCTGCCGAACGTGTTTCTTTCTCCATTTCAATGGTATTCTGCCTTGTATAACACACATTTACCACTCTAGTCTCATTTAAGTAAAGAATATAGGATTCATACAGTGTTTGATGTTATCTTAACTGGAATTAAGGATTTTCCTTATCTTAGCTACCTTTTCTACACTAAGAACTGACTTGGAGATTCTCTTTCAGCTGTTCTAAACAAGTTTTCATCAGTTTGCACTCATTTTCAGTGAATTATTCATGTTTTCATGTAGTTTCCTATATTCTGCCTTCTGGCCCAAGTATAAGCTTTGCCCACTTTATCAAACAACTTCCTACACACGCTTATGAACTGAGGGAGCTAGAGAACATTGTCTCTCAACTTTGTTATAGAGTGTAGTACTACATTTCATTGAAGTGTAAGGCTTTCCAAAGCTGCCGAACGTGTTTCTTTCTCTATTTCAACGGTATTCTGCCTTCTATAACACACATTTACCACTCTAGTCTCCTTTAAGTAATGAATATAGGATTCATACAGTGTTTGATGTTATCTTAACTGGAATTAAGGATTTCCCTTATCTTAGCTACCTTTTCTACACTAAGAACTGACTTGGAGAATCTCTTTCAGCTATTCTAAAATAAGTTCTCATCTGTTTACAGTCATTTTCACTGAATTATTCATGTTTTCATGTAGTTTCCTATATTCTGCCTTCTTGCCCAAGTATAAGCTTTGCCCACTTTATCAAACAACTTCCTACACACTATTATGAACTGAGGGAGCTAGGGAACATTGTCTCTCAACTGTGTTATAGAGTGTAGTACTACATTTCAGTGTAGTGTAAGGCTTTCCAAAGCTGCCGAACGTGTTTCTTTCTCCATTTCAATGGTATTCTGCCTTATATAACACACATTTACCACTCTAGTATCCTTTAAGTAAACAATATAGGATTCATACAGTGTTTGATGTTATCTTAACTCGAATTAAGGATTTCCCTTATCTTAGCTACCTTTTCTACACTGAGAACTGACTTGGAGATTCTCTTTCAGCTGTTCTAAACAAGTTTTCATCTGTTTACAGTCATTTTCAGTGAATTATTCATGTTTTCATGTAGTTTCCTATATTCTGCCTTCTTGCCCAAGTATAAGCTTTGCCCACTTTATCAAACAACTTCCTCCACACTGTTATAAACTGAGGCAGCTAGGGAACATTGTTTCTCAACTGTGTAATAGAGTGTAGTACTACATTTCAGTGAAGTGTAACGCTTTCCAAAGCTGCCGAACGTGTTTCTTTCTATATTTCAATGGTATTCTGCCTTGTATAACACACATTTACCACTCTAGTCTCCTTTAAGTAAAGAATATAGGATTCATACAGTGTTTCATGTGATCTTAACTGGAATTAAGGATTTCCCTTATCTTAGCTACCTTTTCTACACTAAGAACTGACTTGGAGATTCTCTTTCAGCTGTTCTAAACAAGTTTTCATCTGTTTACAGTCATTTTCAGTGAATTATTCATGTTTTCATGTAGTTTCCTATATTCTGCCTTCTGGCCCAAGTATAAGCTTTGCCCACTTTATCAAACAACTTCCTACACACTGTTGTGAACTGAGGCAGCTAGGGAACATTGTCTCTCAACTGTGTTATAGAGTGTAGTACTACATTTCAGTGAAGTGTAAGGCTTTCCAAAGCTGCCGAACGTGTTTCTTTCTTTATTTCAATGGTATTCTGCCTTGTATAACACACATTTACCACTCTAGTCTCATTTAAGTAAAGAATATAGGATTCATACAGTGTTTGATGTTATCTTAACTGGAATTAAGGATTTTCCTTATCTTAGCTACCTTTTCTACACTAAGAACTGACTTGGAGATTCTCTTTCAGCTGTTCTAAACAAGTTTTCATCAGTTTGCAGTCATTTTCAGTGAATTATTCATGTTTTCATGTAGTTTCCTATATTCTGCCTTCTGGCCCAAGTATAAGCTTTGCCCACTTTATCAAACAACTTCCTACACACTCTTATGAACTGAGGGAGCTAGAGAACATTGTCTCTCAACTGTGTTATAGAGTGTAGTACTACATTTCATTGAAGTGTAAGGCTTTCCAAAGCTGCCGAACGTGTTTCTTTCTCTATTTCAACGGTATTCTGCCTTCTATAACACACATTTACCACTCTAGTCTCCTTTAAGTAATGAATATAGCATTCATACAGTGTTTGATGTTATCTTAACTGGAATTAAGGATTTCCCTTATCTTAGCTACCTTTTCTACACTAAGAACTGACTTGGAGATTCTCTTTCAGCTGTTCTAAACAAGTTTTCATCAGTTTGCAGTCATTTTCAGTGAATTATTCATGTTTTCATGTAGTTTCCTATGTTCTGCCTTCTGGCCCAAGTATAAGCTTTGCCCACTTTATCAAACAACTTCCTCCACACTGTTATGAACTGAGGCATCTCGGGAACATTGTCTCTCAACTGTGTTATAGAGTGTAGTACTATATTTAAGTGAAGTGTAAGGCTTTCCAAAGCTGCCGAACGTGTTTCTTTCTCTATTTCAATGGTATTCTGCCATGTATAACACACATTTACCACTCTAGTCATCTTTAAGTAAACAATATAGAATTCATACAGTGTTTCATGTGATCTTAACTGGAATTAAGGATTTCCCTTATCTTAGCTACCTTTTCTACACTAAGAACTGACTTGGAGATTCTCTTTCAGCTGTTCTTAACAAGTTCTCATCTGTTTACAGTCATTTTCACTGAATTATTCATGTTTTCATGTAGTTTCCTATATTCTGCCTTCTGGTCCAAGTATAAGCTTTGCCCACTTTATCAAACAACTTCCTACACACTATTATGAACTGAGGGAGCTAGGGAACATTGTCTCTCAACTGTGTTATAGAGTGTAGTACTACATTTCAGTGAAGTGTAAGGCTTTCCAAAGCTGCCGAACGTGTTTCTTTCTCTATTTCAATGGTATTCTGCCTTATATAACACACATTTACCACTCTAGTATCCTTTAAGGAAACAATATAGGATTCATACAGTGTTTGATGTTATCTTAACTCGAATTAAGGATTTCCCTTATCTTAGCTACCTTTTCTACACTGAGAACTGACTTGGAGATTCTCTTTCAGCTGTTCTAAACAAGTTTTCATCTGTTTACAGTCATTTTCAGTGAATTATTCATGTTTTCATGTAGTTTCCTATATTCTGCCTTCTTGCCCAAGTATAAGCTTTGCCCACTTTATCAAACAACTTCCTCCACACTGTTATGAACTGAGGCAGCTAGGGAACATTGTTTCTCAACTCTGTTATAGAGTGTAGTACTACATTTCAGTGAAGTGTAAGGCTTTCCAAAGCTGCCGAACGTGTTTCTTTCTATATTTCAATGGTATTCTGCCTTGTATAACACACATTTACCACTCTAGTCTCCTTTAAGTAAAGAATATAGGATTCATACAGTGTTTCATGTGATCTTAACTGGAATTAAGGATTTCCCTTATCTTAGCTACCTTTTCTACACTAAGAACTGACTTGGAGATTCTCTTTCAGCTGTTCTAAACAAGTTTTCATCTGTTTACAGTCATTTTCACTGAATTTTTCATGTTTTCATGTAGTTTCCTATATTCTGCCTTCTGGTCCAAGTATAAGCTTTGCCCACTTTATCAAACAACTTCCAGCACACGGTTATGAACTGAGTCAGCTAGGGAACATTGTCTCTCAACTGTGTTATAGAGTGTAGTACTACATTTCAGTGAAGTGTAAGGCTTTCCAAAGCTGCCGAACGTGTTTCTTTCTCTATTTCAATGGTATTCTGCCTTGTATAACACACATTTACCACTCTCGTCTCCTTTAAGTAATGAATATAGGATTCATACAGTGTTTGATGTTATCTTAACTGGAATTAAGGATTTCCCTTATCTTAGCTACCTTTTCTACACTAAGAACTGACTTGGAGATTCTCTTTCAGCTGTTCTAAACAAGTTTTCATCAGTTTGCAGTCATTTTCAGTGAATTATTCATGTTTCCATGTAGTTTCCTATGTTCTTCCTTCTGGCCCAAGTATAAGCTTTGCCCACTTTATCAAACAACTTCCTCCACACTGTTATGAACTGAGGCATCTCGGGAACATTGTCTCTCAACTGTGTTATAGAGTGTAGTACTATATTTAAGTGAAGTGTAAGGCTTTCCAAAGCTGCCGAACATGTTTCTTTCTCTATTTCAATGGTATTCTGCCATGTATAACACACATTTACCACTCTAGTCATCTTTAAGTAAACAATATAGGATTCATACAGTGTTTCATGTGATCTTAACTGGAATTAAGGATTTCCCTTATCTTAGCTACCTTTTCTACACTAAGAACTGACTTGGAGATTCTCTTTCAGCTGTTCTTAACAAGTTCTCATCTGTTTACAGTCATTTTCACTGAATTATTCATGTTTTCATGTAGTTTCCTATATTCTGCCTTCTGGTCCAAGTATAAGCTTTGCCCACTTTATCAAACAACTTCCTACACACTATTATGAACTGAGGGAGCTAGGGAACATTGTCTCTCAACTGTGTTATAGAGTGTAGTACTACATTTCAGTGAAGTGTAAGGCTTTCCAAAGCTGCCTAACGTGTTTCTTTCTCTATTTCAATGGTATTCTGCCTTATATAACACACATTTACCACTCTAGTATCCTTTAAGGAAACAATATAGGATTCATACAGTGTTTGATGTTATCTTAACTCGAATTAAGGATTTCCCTTATCTTAGCTACCTTTTCTACACTGAGAACTGACTTGGAGATTCTCTTTCAGCTGTTCTAAACAAGTTTTCATCTGTTTACAGTCATTTTCAGTGAATTATTCATGTTTTCATGTAGTTTCCTATATTCTGCCTTCTTGCCCAAGTATAAGCTTTGCCCACTTTATCAAACAACTTCCTCCACACTTTTATGAACTGAGGCAGCTAGGGAACATTGTTTCTCAACTCTGTTATAGAGTGTAGTACTACATTTCAGTGAAGTGTAAGGCTTTCCAAAGCTGCCGAACGTGTTTCTTTCTATATTTCAATGGTATTCTGCCTTGTATAACACACATTTACCACTCTAGTCTCCTTTAAGTAAAGAATATAGGATTCATACAGTGTTTCATGTGATCTTAACTGGAATTAAGGATTTCCCTTATCTTAGCTACCTTTTCTACACTAAGAACTGACTTGGAGATTCTCTTTCAGCTGTTCTAAACAAGTCTTCATCTGTTTACAGTCATTTTCACTGAATTTTTCATGTTTTCATGTAGTTTCCTATATTCTGCCTTCTGGTCCAAGTATAAGCTTTGCCCACTTTATCAAACAACTTCCTACACACGGTTATGAACTGAGTCAGCTAGGGAACATTGTCTCTCAACTGTGTTATAGAGTGTAGTACTACATTTCAGTGAAGTGTAAGGCTTTCCAAAGCTGCCGAACGTGTTTCTTTCTCTATTTCAATGGTATTGTGCCTTGTATAACACACATTTACCACTCTAGTCTCCTTTAAGTAATGAATATAGGATTCATACAGTGTTTGATGTTATCTTAACTGGAATTAAGGATTTCCCTTATCTTAGCTACCTTTTCTACACTAAGAACTGACTTGGAGATTCTCTTTCAGCTGTTCTAAACAAGTTTTCATCAGTTTGCAGTCATTTTCAGTGAATTATTCATGTTTTCATGTAGTTTCCTATATTCTGCCTTCTGGCCCAAGTATAAGCTTTGCCCACTTTATCAAACAACTTCCTACACACTGTTATGAACTGAGGCATCTCGGGAACATTGTCTCTCAACTGTGTTATAGAGTGTAGTAATATATTTAAGTGAAGTGTAAGGATTTCCAAAGCTGCCGAACGTGTTTCTTTCTCTATTTCAATGGTATTCTGCCATGTATAACACACATTTACCACTCTAGTCATCTTTAAGTAAACAATATAGGATTCATACAGTGTTTCATGTGATCTTAACTGGAATTCAGGATTTCCCTTATCTTAGCTACCTTTTCTACACTATGAACTTACTTGGAGATTCTCTTTCAGCTGTTCTAAACAAGTTCTCATCTGTTTACAGTCATTTTCACTGAATTATTCATGTTTTCATGCAGTTTCCTATATTCTGCCTTCTGGTCCAAGTATAAGCTTTGCCCACTTTATCAAACAACTTCCTACACACGGTTATGAACTGAGTCAGCTAGGGAACATTGTCTCTCAACTGTGTTATAGAGTGTAGTACTACGTTTCAGTGAAGTGTAAGGCTTTCCAAAGCTGCCAAACGTGTTTCTTTCTCTGTTTCAATGGTATTCTGCCTTGTATAACACACTTTTACCACTCTAGTCTCCTTCAAGTAAACAATATAGGATTCATACAGTGTTTGATGTTATCTTAACTAGAATTAAGGATTTCCCTTATCTTAGCTACCTTTTCTATACTAAGAACTGACTTGGAGATTCTCTTTCAGCTGTTCTAAACAAGTTTTCATCTGTTTACAGTCATTTTCAGTGAATTATTCATGTTTTCATGTAATTTCCTATATTCTGCCTTCTTGCCCAAGTATAAGCTTTGCCCACTTTATCAAACAACTTCGTACACACTGTTATGAACTGAGGCAGCTAGGGAACATTGTCTCTCAACTGTGTTATAGAGTGTAGTACTATATTTCAGTGAAGTGTAAGGCTTTCCAAAGCTGCCGAACGTGTTTCTTTCTCTATTTCAATGGTATTCTACCTTATATAACACACATTTAACACTCTTGTCTCCTTTAAGTAAACAATATAGGATTCATACAGTGTTTCATGTGATCTTAACTCGTATTAAGGATTTACCGGATTTAGCTACTTTTCTACACTAAGAACTGACTTGGAGAATCTCTTTCAGCTGTTCTAAAACAAGTTCTCATCTGTTTACAGTCACTTTCACTGAATTATTCATGTTTTCATGTAGTTTCCTATATTCTGCCTTCTGGCCCAAGTATAAGCTTTGCCCACTTTATCAGACAACTTCCTACACATGGTTATGAACTGAGGGAGCTAGGGAACATTGTCTCTCAACTGTGTTATAGAGTGTAGTACTACATTCAGTGAAGTGTAAGGCTTTCCAAAGCTGCTGAACGTGTTTCTTTCTCTATTTCAATGGTATTCTGCGTTGTATAACACACATTTACCACTCTAGTCTCCTTTAAGTAAAGAATATAGTATTCATACAGTGTTTCAAGTGATCTTAACTGGAATTAAGGATTTCCCTTATCTTATCTACCTTTTCTACGCTAAGAACTGACTTGGAGATTCTCTTTCAGCTGTTCTAAACAAGTTCTCATTTGTTTACAGTCATTTTCACTGAATTTTTCATGTTTTCATGTAGTTTCCTATATTCTGCCTTCTGGCCCAAGTATAAGCTTTGCACACTTTATCAAACATCTTCCTACACACTGTTTTGAACTGAGGCAGCTCCGGAACATTGTCTCTCAACTGTGCTATAGAGTGTAGTACTACAGTTCAGTGAAGTGTAAGGCTTTCCAAAGCTGCCGAAAGTGTTTCTTTCTCTATTTCAATGGTATTCTGCCTTGTATAACACACATTTACCACTCTAGTATCCTTTAAGTAAACAATATAGGATTCATACAGTGTTTGATGTTATCTTAACTTGAATTAAGGATTTCCCTTATCTTAGCTACCTTTTCTACACTAAGAACTGACTTGGAGATTCTCTTTCAGCTGTTCTAAACAAGTTTTCATCTGTTTACAGTCATTTTCAGAGAATTATTCATGTTTTCATGTAGTTTCCTATATTCTGCCTTCTTGCCCAAGTATAAGCTTTGCCCACTTTATCAAACAACTTCCTACACACTGTTATGAACTGAGGCAGCTAGGGAACATTGTCTCTCAACTGTGTTATAGAGTGTAGTACTACATTTCAGTGCAGTGTAAGGCTTTCCAAAGCTGCCGAACATGTTTCTTTCTCTATTTCAATGGTATTCTGCCTTGTATAACACACATTGACCACTCTATTCTCCTTTAAGTAATGAATATAGGATTCATACAGTGTTTGATGTTATCTTAACTCGAATTAATGATTTCACTTATCTTACCTACCTTTGCTACACTAAGAACTGCCTTAGAGATTCTCTTTCAGCTGTTCTAAACAAGTTCTCATCTGTTTACAGTCATTTTCAGTGAATTATTCATGTTTTCATGTAGTTTCCTATATTCTGCCTTCTGGCCCAAGTATAAGCTTTGCGCACTTTATCAAACACCTTCCTACACACTGTTATGAACTGAGGCAGCTCGGGAACATTGTCTCTCAACTGTGTTATAGAGTGTAGTACTGCAGTTCAGTGAAGTGTAAGGATTTCCAAGCTGCCGAACATGTTTCTTTCTCTATTTCAATGGTATTCTGCCTTGTATAACACACATTTACCACTCTAGTCTCCTTTAAGTAAACAATATAGGATTCATACAGTGTTTCATGTGATCTTAACAGGAATTACGGATTTCTCTTATCTTAGCTACCCTTTCTACACTAAGAACTGACTTGGCGATTCTCTTTCAGCTGTTCAAAACAAGTTCTCATGTGTTTACAGTCATTTTCACTGAATTATTCATGTTTTCTTGTAGTTTCCTATATTCTGCCTTCTGGCCCAAGTATAAGCTTTGCCCACTTTATCAAACAACTTCCTAAACACTGTTATGAACTGAGGAAGCTAGGGAACATTGTCTCTCAACTGTGTTATAGAGTGTAGTACTACATTTCAGTGAAGTGTAAGGCTTTCCAAAGCTGACAAACCTGTTTCTTTCTCTATTTCAATGGTATTCTGCCTTGTATAACACACATTTACCACTCTATTCTCCTTTAAGTAAAGAATATAGGATTCATACAGTATTTCATGTGATCTTAACTCGAATTAAGGATTTCCCGGATCTTAACTAACTTTTATACACTAATAACTGACTTCAGAATCTCTTTCAGCTGTTCTAAACAAGTTTTCATCTGTTTACAGTCAATTTCACTGAATTATTCATGTTTTCATGTAGTTTCCTATATTCTGCCTTCTGGCCCAAGTATAAGCTTTGCTCACTTTATCAAACAACTTCCTACACACTGTTATGAACTGAGGCAGCTAGGGAACATTGTCTCTCAAATGTGTTATAGAGTGTAGTACTACATTTCAGTGAAGTGTAAGGCTTTCCAAAGCTGCCGAACGTGTTTCTTTCTCTATTTCAATGGTATTCTGCCTTCTATAACACACATTTACCACTCTAGTATCCTTCAAGTAAACAATATAGGATTCATACAGTGTTTGATGTTATCTTAACTAGAATTAAGGATTTCCCTTATCTTAGCTACCTTTTCTATACTAAGAACTGACTTGGAGATTCTCTTTCAGCTGTTCTAAAGAAGTTTTCATCTGTTTACAGTCATTTTCAGTGAATTATTCATGTTTTCATGTAGTTTCCTATATTCTGCCTTCTTGCCCAAGTATAAGCTTTGCCCACTTTATCAAACAACTTCGTACACACTATTATGAACTGAGGCAGCTAGGGAACATTGTCTCTCAACTGTGTTATAGAGTGTAGTACTACATTTCAGTGAAGTGTAAAGCTTTCCAAAGCTGCCGAACATGTTTCTTTCTCTATTTCAATGGTATTCTGCCTTGTATAACACACATTTACCACTCAAGTCTCCTTTAAGTAAAGAATATAGGATTCATACAGTGTTTCATGTGATTTTAACTGGAATTAAGGATTTCCCTTATCTTAGCTACCTTTTCTACCCTAAGAACTGACTTGGAGATTCTCTTTCAGCTGTTTTAAACAAGTTCTCATCTGTTTACAGTCATTTTCACTGAATTATTCATGTTTTCATGTAGTTTCCTATATTCTGCCTTCTGGCCCAAGTATAAGCTTTGCCCACTTTATCAGACAACTTCCTACACACTTTTATGAACTGAGGGAGCTAGGGAACATTGTCTCTCAACTGTGTTATAGAGTGTAGTCCTATATTTCAGTGTAGTATATGGCTTTCCAAAGCTGCCGAATGTGTTTCTTTCCCTTTTTCAATGGTATTCTGCCTTATATAACACACATTTACCACTCTTGTCTCCTTAAATAAACAATATAGAATTCATACAGTGTTTCATGTGATCTTAACTCGAATTAAGGATTTCGCGGATTTAGCTACTTTTCTACACTAAGAACTGACTTGGAGAATCTCTTTCAGCTATTCTAAAACAAGTTCTCATCTGTTTACAGTCATTTTCACTGAATTATTCATGTTTTCATGTAGTTTTGTATATTCAGTCTTCTGGTCCAAGTATAAGCTTTGCCCTCTTTATCAAACAACTTCCTACACACGGTTATGAACTGAGTCAGCTAGGGAACATAGTCTCTCAACTGTGTTATAGAGTGTAGTACTACATTTCAGTGCAGTGTAAGGCTTTCCAAAGCTGCCGAACATGTTTCTTTCTCTATTTCAATGGTATTCTGCCTTGTATAACACACATTTACCACTCTATTCTCCTTTAAGTAATGAATATAGGATTCATACAGTGTTTGATGTTATCTTAACTCGAATTAATGATTTCACTTATCTTACCTACCTTTGCTACACTAAGAACTGCCTTAGAGATTCTCTTTCAGCTGTTCTAAACAAGTTCTCATCTGTTTACAGTCATTTTCAGTGAATTATTCATGTTTTCATGTAGTTTCCTATATTCTGCCTTCTGGCCCAAGTATAAGCTTTGCCCACTTTATCAAACACCTTCCTACACACTGTTATGAACTGAGGCAGCTCGGGAACATTGTCTCTCAACTGTGTTATAGAGTGTAGTACTGCAGTTCAGTGAAGTGTAAGGCTTTCCAAAGCTGCCGAACGTGTTTCTTTCTCTATTTCAATGGTATTCTGCCTTGTATAACACACATTTACCACTCTAGTCTCCTTTAAGTAAACAATATAGGATTCATACAGTGTTTCATGTGATCTTAACAGGAATTACGGATTTCTCTTATCTTAGCTACCCTTTCTACACTAAGAACTGACTTGGAGATTCTCTTTCAGCTGTTCAAAACAAGTTCTCATGTGTTTACAGTCATTTTCACTGAATTATTCATGTTTTCATGTAGTTTCCTATATTCTGCCTTCTGGCCCAAGTATAAGCTTTGCCCACTTTATCAAACAACTTCCTAAACACTGTTATGAACTGAGGCAGCTAGGGAACATTGTCTCTCAACTGTGTTATAGAGTGTAGTACTACATTTCAGTGAAGTGTAAGGCTTTCCAAAGCTGACGAACCTGTTTCTTTCTCTATTTCAATGGTATTCTGCCTTGTATAACACACATTTACCACTCTATTCTCCTTTAAGTAAAGAATATAGGATTCATACAGTATTTCATGTGATCTTAACTCGAATTAAGGATTTCCCGGATCTTAGCTAACTTTTATACACTAATAACTGACTTCAGAATCTCTTTCAGCTGTTCTAAACAAGTTTTCATCTGTTTACAGTCATTTTCACTGAATTATTCATGTTTTCATGTAGTTTCCTATATTCTGCCTTCTGGCCCAAGTATAAGCTTTGCTCACTTTATCAAACAACTTCCTACACACTGTTATGAACTGAGGCAGCTAGGGAACATTGTTTCTCAAATGTGTTATAGAGTGTAGTACTACATTTCAGTGAAGTGTAAGGCTTTCCAAAGCTGCCGAATGTGTTTCTTTCTCTATTTCAATGGTATTCTGCCTTATATAACACACATTTACCACTCTAGTATCCTTTAAGTAAACAATATAGGATTCATACAGTGTTTGATGTTATCTTAACACGAATTAAGGATTTCCCTTATCTTAGCTACCTTTTCTACACTAAGAACTGACTTGGAGATTCTCTTTTAGCTGTTCTAAACAAGTTTTCATCTGTTTAAAGTCATTTTCAGTGAATTACTCATGTTTTCATGTAGTTTCCTATATTCTGCCTTCTGGCCCAAGTATAAGCTTTGCTCACTTTATCAAACAACTTCCTACACACTGTTATGAACTGAGGGAGCTAGGGAACATTGTCTCTCAACTGTGTTATAGAGTGTAGTACTACATTTCAGTGAAGTGTAAAGCTTTCCAAAGCTGCCGAACATGTTTCTTTCTCTATTTCAATGGTATTCTGCCTTGTATAACACACATTTACCACTCAAGTCTCCTTTAAGTAAAGAATATAGGATTCATACAGTGTTTCATGTGATTTTAACTGGAATTAAGGATTTCCCTTATCTTAGCTACCTTTTCTACCCTAAGAACTGACTTGGAGATTCTCTTTCAGCTGTTTTAAACAAGTTCTCATCTGTTTACAGTCATTTTCACTGAATTATTCATGTTTTCATGTAGTTTCCTATATTCTGCCTTCTGGCCCAAGTATAAGCTTTGCCCACTTTATCAGACAACTTCCTACACACTTTTATGAACTGAGGGAGCTAGGGAACATTGTCTCTCAACTGTGTTATAGAGTGTAGTCCTATATTTCAGTGTAGTGTATGGCTTTCCAAAGCTGCCGAACGTGTTTCTTTCTCTTTTTCAATGGTATTCTGCCTTATATAACACACATTTACCACTCTTGTCTCCTTAAATAAACAATATAGAATTCATACAGTGTTTCATGTGATCTTAACTCGAATTAAGGATTTCCCTTATCTTAGCTACCTTTTCTATACTAAGAACTGACTTGGAGATTCTCTTTCAGCTGTTCTAAACAAGTTCTCATCTGTTTACAGTCATTTTCAGTGAATTATTCATGTTTTCATGTAGTTTCCTATATTCTGCCTTCTGGCCCAAGTATAAGCTTTGCCCACTTTATCAAACACCTTCATACACACTGTTATGAACTGAGGCAGCTCGGGAAAATTGTCTCTCAACTGTGTTATAGAGTGTAGTACTATATTTCAGTGAAGTGTAAGGCTTTCCAGAGCTGCCGAACGTGTTTCTTTCTCTATTTCAATGGTATTCTGCCTTATATAACACACATTTAACACCCTTGTCTCCTTTAAGTAAACAATATAGGATTCATACAGTGTTTCATGTGATCTTATCTCGAATTAAGGATTTACCTTATCTTAGCTACCTTTTCTACACTAAGAACTGACTTGGAGATTCTCTTTCAGCTGTTCTAAACAAGTTCTCATCTGTTTACAGTCATTTTCACTGTATTTTTCATGTTTTCATGTAGTTTCCTATATTCTGCCTTCTGGCCCAAGTATAAGCTTTGCACACTTTATCAAACATCTTCATACACACTGTTTTGAACTGAGGCAGCTCCGGAACATTGTCTCTCAACTGTGCTATAGAGTGTAGTACTACATTTCAGTGAAGTGTCAGGCTTTCCAAAGCTGCCGAACATGTTTCTTTCTCTATTTCCATGGTATTCTGCCTTGTATAACACACATTTACCACTCTATTTTCCTTTAAGTAATGAATATAGGATTCATACAGTGTTTGATGTTATCTTAACTCGAATTAATGATTTCCCTTATCTTACCTACCTTTGCTACACTAAGAACTGCCTTGGAGATTCTCTTTCAGCTGTTCTAAACAAGTTCTCATCTGTTTACAGTCATTTTCAATGAATTATTCATGTTTTCATGTAGTTTCCTATATTCTGCCTTCTGGCCCAAGTATAAGCTTTGCCCACTTTATCAAACACCTTCCTACACACTGTTATGAACTGAGGCAGCTCGGGAACATTGTCTCTCAACTGTGTTATAGAGTGTAGTACTGCAGTTCAGTGAAGTGTAAGGATTTCCAAAGCTGCCGAACGAGTTTCTTTCTCTATTTCAATGGTATTCTGCCTTGTATAACACACATTTACCACTCTAGTCTCCTTTAAGTAAACAATGTAGGATTCATACATTGTTTGATGTTATCTTAACTCGAATTAGGGATTTCCCTTATCTTAGCTACATTTTCTAAACTAAGAACTGACTTGGAGATTCTCTTTTAGCTGTTCAAAACAAGTTTTCATATGTTTACAGTCATTTTCAGTGAATTATTCATGTTTTCATGTAGTTTCCTATATTCTGCCTTCTGGCCCAAGTATAAGCTTTGCCCACTTTATCAAACACCTTCCTACACACTGTTATGAACTGAGGCAGCTCGGGAACATTGTCTCTCAACTGTGTTATAGAGTGTAGTACTACAGTTCAGTGAAGTGTAAGGCTTTCCAAAACTGCCGAACATGTTTCTTTCTCTATTTCAATGGTATTCTGCCTTGTATAACACACATTTACAACTCTAGTCTCCTTTAAGTAAACAATATAGGATTCATACAGTGTTTCATGTGATTTTAACTGGAATTAAGGATTTCCCTTATCTTAGCTACCTTTTCTACCCTAAGAACTGACTTGGAGATTCTCTTTCAGCTGTTCTAAACAAGTTCTCATCTGTTTACAGTCATTTTCACTGAATTATTCATGTTTTCATGTAGTTTCCTATATTCTGCCTTCTGGCCCAAGTATAAGCTTTGCCCACTTTATCAGACAACTTCCTACAGACTTTTATGAACTGAGGGAGCTAGGGAACATTGTCTCTCAACTGTGTTATAGAGTGTAGTACTATATTTCAGTGTAGTGTATGGCTTTCCAAAGCTGCCGAACGTGTTTCTTTCTCTTTTTCAATGGTATTCTGCCTTATATAACACACATTTACCACTCTTGTCTCCTTAAATAAACAATATAGAATTCATACAGTGTTTCATGTGATCTTAACTCGAATTAAGGATTTCGTGGATTTAGCTACTTTTCTACACTAAGAACTGACTTGGAGAATCTCTTTCAGCTATTGTAAAACAAGTTCTAATCTGTTTACAGTCATTTTCACTGAATTTTTCATGTTTTCATGTAGTTTTGTATATTCTGTCTTCTGGTCCAAGTATAAGCTTTGCCCTCTTTATCAAACAACTTCCTACACATGGTTATGAACTGAGTCAGCTAGGGAACATTGTCTCTCAACTGTGTTATAGAGTGTAGTACTACATTTCAGTGAAGTGTAAGGCTTTCCAAAGCTGCCGAACGTGTTTCTTTCTCTATTTCAATGGTATTCTACCTTGTATAACACACATTTACCACTCTAGTCTCCTTTAAGTAATGAATATAGGATTCATACAGTGTTTGCTGTTATCTTAACTGGAATTAAGGATTTCCCTTATCTTAGCTACCTTTTCTACACTAAGAACTGACTTGCAGATTCTCTTTCAGCGGTTCTAAACAGGTTTTCATCTGTTTGCAGTCATTTTCAGTGAATTATTCATGTTTTCATGTAGTTTCCTATATTCTGCCTTCTGGCCCAAGTATGAGCTTTGCCCACTTTATCAAACAACTTCCTACACACTGTTATGAACTGAGGGAGCTAGGGAACATTGTCTCTCAACTGTGCTATAGAGTGTACTACTACATTTCATTGAAGTGTAAGGCTTTCCAAAGCAGCCGAACGTGTTTCTTTCTCTATTTGAATGGTATTCTGCCTTCTATAACACACATTTACCACGCTAGTATCCTTCAAGTAAACATTATAGGATTCATACAGTGTTTGATGTTATCTTAACTCGAATTAAGGATTTCCCTTATCTTAGCTACCTTTTCTATACTAAGAACTGACTTGGAGATTCTCTTTCAGCTGTTCTAAACAAGTTTTCATCTGTTTACAGTCATTTTCAGTGAATTATTCATGTTTTCATGTAGTTTCCTATATTCTGCCTTCTTGCCCAAGTATAAGCTTTGCCCACTTTATCAAACAACTTTCTACACACTGTTATGAACTTATGCAGCTAGGGAACATTGTCTCTCAACTGTGTTATAGAGTGTAGTACTACATTTCAGTGAAGTGTAAGGCTTTCCAAAGCTGCCGAACATGTTTCTTTCTCTATTTCAATGGTATTCTGCCTTGTATAACACACATTTACCACTTTAGTCTCCTTTAAGTAAAGAATATAGGATTCATACAGTGTTTCATGTGATCTTAACTGGAATTAAGGATTTCCCTTATCTTAGCTACCTTTTCTACCCTAAGAACTGACTTGGAGATTCTCTTTCAGCTGTTCTAAACAAGTTTTCATCTGTTTGCAGTCATTTTCACTGAATTATTCATGTTTTCATGTAGTTTCCTATATTCTGCCTTCTGGCCCAAGTATAAGCTTTGCCCACTTTATCAAACACCTTCATACACACTGTTATGAACTGAGGCAGCTCGGGAACATTGTCTCTCAACTGTGTTATAGAGTGTAGTACTATATTTCAGTGAAGTGTAAGGCTTTCCAGAGCTGCCGAACGTGTTTCTTTCTCTATTTCAATGGTATTCTGCCTTATATAACACACATTTAACACTCTTGTCATCTTTAAGTAAACAATATAGGATTCATACAGTGTTTCATGTGATCTTAACTCGAATTAAGGATTTACCGGATTTAGCTACTTTTCTACACAAAGAACTGACTTGGAGAATCTCTTTCAGCTATTCTAAAACAAGTTCTCATCTGTTTACAGTCATTTTCACTGAATTATTCATGTTTTCATGTAGTTTCCTATATTCTGCCTTCTGGCCCAAGTATAAGCTTTGCACACTTTATCAAACATCTTCATACACACTGTTTTGAACTGAGGCAGCTCCGGAACATTGTCTCTCAACTGTGCTATAGAGTGTAGTACTACATTTCAGTGAAGTGTAAGGCTTTCCAAAGCTGCCGAACATGTTTCTTTCTCTATTTCAATGGTATTCTGCCTTGTATAACACACATTTACCACTCTATTCTCCTTTAAGTAATGAATATAGGATTCATACAGTGTTTGATGTTATCTTAACTCGAATTAATGATTTCCCTTATCTTACCTACCTTTGCTACACTAAGAACTGCCTTGGAGATTCTCTTTCAGCTGTTCTAAACAAGTTCTCATCTGTTTACAGTCATTTTCAGTGAATTATTCATGTTTTCATGTAGTTTCCTATATTCTGCCTTCTGGCCCAAGTATAAGCTTTGCCCACTTTATCAAACACCTTCCTACACACTGTTATGAACTGAGGCAGCTCGGGAACATTGTCTCTCAACTGTGTTATAGAGTGTAGTACTGCAGTTCAGTGAAGTGTAAGGATTTCCAAACCTTCCGAACGAGTTTCTTTCTCTATTTCAATGGTATTCTGCATTGTATAACACACATTTACCACTCTAGTCTCCTTTAAGTAAACAATGTAGGATTCATACATTGTTTGATGTTATCTTAACTCAATTAGGGATTTCCCTTATCTTAGCTACATTTTCTAAACTAAGAACTGACTTAGAGATTCTCTTTTAGCCGTTCAAAACAAGTTTTCATATGTTTACAGTCATTTTCAGTGAATTATTCATGTTTTCATGTAGTTTCCTATATTCTGCCTTCTGGCCCAAGTATAAGCTTTGCCCACTTTATCAAACACCTTCCTACACACTGTTATGAACTGAGGCAGCTCGGGAACATTGTCTCTCAACTGTGTTATAGAGTGTAGTACTACAGTTCAGTGAAGTGTAAGGATTTCCAAAACTGCCGAACATGTTTCTTTCTCTATTTCAATGGTATTCTGCCTTGTATAACACACATTTACAACTCTAGTCTCCTTTAAGTAAACAATATAGGATTCATACAGTGTTTCATGTGATCTTAACTGGAATTAAGGATTTCCCTTATCTTAGCTACCTTTTCTACCCTAAGAACTGACTTGGAGATTCTCTTTCAGCTGTTCTAAACAAGTTTTCATCTGTTTGCAGTCATTTTCACTGAATTATTCATGTTTTCATGTAGTTTCCTATATTCTGCCTTCTGGCCCAAGTATAAGCTTTGCCCACTTTATCAGACAACTTCCTACAGACTTTTATGAACTGAGGGAGCTAGGGAACATTGTCTCTCAACTGTGTTATAGAGTGTAGTACTATATTTCAGTGTAGTGTATGGCTTTCCAAAGCTGCCGAACGTGTTTCTTTCTCTTTTTCAATGGTATTCTGCCTTATATAACACACATTTACCACTCTTGTCTCCTTAAATAAACAATATAGAATTCATACAGTGTTTCATGTGATCTTAACTCGAATTAAGGATTTCGTGGATTTAGTTACTTTTCTACACTAAGAACTGACTTGGAGAATCTCTTTCAGCTATTCTAAAACAAGTTCTCATCTGTTTACAGTCATTTTCACTGAATTTTTCATGTTTTCATGTAGTTTTGTATATTCTGTCTTCTGGTCCAAGTATAAGCTTTGCCCTCTTTATCAAACAACTTCCTACACACGGCTATGAACTGAGTCAGCTAGGGAACATTGTGTCTCAACTGTGTTATAGAGTGTAGTACTACATTTCAGTGAAGTGTAAGGCTTTCCAAAGCTGCCAAACGTGTTTCTTTCTCTATTTCAATGGTATTCTACCTTGTATAACACACATTTACCACTCTAGTCTCCTTTAAGTAATGAATATAGGATTCATACAGTGTTTGATGTTATCTTAACTGGAATTAAGGATTTCCCTTATCTTAGCTACCTTTTCTACACTAAGAACTGACTTGCAGATTCTCTTTCAGCAGTTCTAAACAGGTTTTCATCTGTTTGCAGTCATTTTCAGTGAATTATTCATGTTTTCATGTAGTTTCCTATATTCTGCCTTCTGGCCCAAGTATAAGCTTTGCCCACTTTATCAAACAACTTCCTACACACTGTTATGAACTGAGGGAGCTAGGGAACATTGTCTCTCAACTGTGCTATAGAGTGTAGTACTACATTTCATTGAAGTGTAAGGCTTTCCAAAGCAGCCGAACGTGTTTCTTTCTCTATTTGAATGGTATTCTGCCTTCTATAACACACATTTACCACGCTAGTATCCTTCAAGTAAACAATATAGGATTCATACAGTGTTTGATGTTATCTTAACTCGAATTAAGGATTTCCCTTATCTTAGCTACCTTTTCTATACTAAGAACTGACTTGGAGATTCTCTTTCAGCTGTTCTAAACAAGTTTTCATCTGTTTACAGTCATTTTCAGTGAATTATTCATGTTTTCATGTAGTTTCCTATATTCTGCCTTCTTGCCCAAGTATAAGCTTTGCCCACTTTATCAAACAACTTCCTACACACTGTTATGAACTTATGCAGCTAGGGAACATTGTCTCTCAACTGTGTTATAGAGTGTAGTACTACATTTCAGTGAAGTGTAAGGCTTTCCAAAGCTGCCGAACATGTTTCTTTCTCTATTTCAATGGTATTCTGCCTTGTATAACACACATTTACCACTTTAGTCTCCTTTAAGTAAAGAATATAGGATTCATACAGTGTTTCATGTGATCTTAACTGGAATTAAGGATTTCCCTTATCTTAGCTACCTTTTCTACCCTAAGAACTGACTTGGAGATTCTCTTTCAGCTGTTCTAAACAAGTTTTCATCTGTTTGCAGTCATTTTCACTGAATTATTCATGTTTTCATGTAGTTTCCTATATTCTGCCTTCTGGCCCAAGTATAAGCTTTGCCCACTTTATCAAACACCTTCATACACACTGTTATGAACTGAGGCAGCTCGGGAACATTGTCTCTCAACTGTGCTATAGAGTGTAGTACTACATTTCAGTGAAGTGTAAGGCTTTCCAGAGCTGCCGAACGTGTTTCTTTCTCTATTTCAATGGTATTCTGCCTTATATAACACACATTTAACACTCTTGTCTCCTTTAAGTAAACAATATAGGATTCATACAGTGTTTCATGTGATCTTAACTCGAATTAAGGATTTACCGGATTTAGCTACTTTTCTACACAAAGAACTGACTTGGAGAATCTCTTTCAGCTATTCTAAAACAAGTTCTCATCTGTTTACAGTCATTTTCAGTGAATTATTCATGTTTTCATGTAGTTTCCTATATTCTGCCTTCTGGCCCAAGTATAAGCTTTGCACACTTTATCAAACATCTTCATACACACTGTTTTGAACTGAGGCAGCTCCGGAACATTGTCTCTCAACTGTGCTATAGAGTGTAGTACTACATTTCAGTGAAGTGTAAGGCTTTCCAAAGCTGCCGAACATGTTTCTTTCTCTATTTCAATGGTATTCTGCCTTGTATAACACACATTTACCACTCTATTCTCCTTTACGTAATGAATATAGGATTCATACAGTGTTTGATGTTATCTTAACTCGAATTAATGATTTCCCTTATCTTACCTACCTTTGCTACACTAAGAACTGCCTTGGAGATTCTCTTTCAGCTGTTCTAAACAAGTTCTCATCTGTTTACAGTCATTTTCAGTGAATTATTCATGTTTTCATGTAGTTTCCTATATTCTGCCTTCTGGCCCAAGTATAAGCTTTGCCCACTTTATCAAACACCTTCCTACACACTGTTATGAACTGAGGCAGCTCGGGAACATTGTCTCTCAACTGTGTTATAGAGTGTAGTACTGCAGTTCAGTGAAGTGTAAGGATTTCCAAAGCTGCCGAACGAGTTTCTTTCTCTATTTCAATGGTATTCTGCCTTGTATAACACACATTTACCACTCTAGTCTCCTTTAAGTAAACAATGTAGGATTCATACATTGTTTGATGTTATCTTAACTCAATTAGGGATTTCCCTTATCTTAGCTACATTTTCTAAACTAAGAACTGACTTGGAGATTCTCTTTTAGCCGTTCAAAACAAGTTTTCATATGTTTACAGTCATTTTCAGTGAATTATTCATGTTTTCATGTAGTTTCCTATATTCTGCCTTCTGGCCCAAGTATAAGCTTTGCCCACTTTATCAAACACCTTCCTACACACTGTTATGAACTGAGGCAGCTCGGGAACATTGTCTCTCAACTGTGTTATAGAGTGTAGTACTACAGTTCAGTGAAGTGTAAGGATTTCCAAAACTGCCGAACATGTTTCTTTCTCTATTTCAATGGTATTCTGCCTTGTATAACACACATTTACAACTCTAGTCTCCTTTAAGTAAACAATATAGGATTCATACAGTGTTTCATGTGATCTTAACTGGAATTAAGGATTTCCCTTATCTTAGCTACCTTTTCTACCCTAAGAACTGACTTGGAGATTCTCTTTCAGCTGTTCTAAACAAGTTTTCATCTGTTTGCAGTCATTTTCACTGAATTATTCATGTTTTCATGTAGTTTCCTATATTCTGCCTTCTGGCCCAAGTATAAGCTTTGCCCACTTTATCAGACAACTTCCTACAGACTTTTATGAACTGAGGGAGCTAGGGAACATTGTCTCTCAACTGTGTTATAGAGTGTAGTACTATATTTCAGTGTAGTGTATGGCTTTCCAAAGCTGCCGAACGTGTTTCTTTCTCTTTTTCAATGGTATTCTGCCTTATATAACACACATTTACCACTCTTGTCTCCTTAAATAAACAATATAGAATTCATACAGTGTTTCATGTGATCTTAACTCGAATTAAGGATTTCGTGGATTTAGCTACTTTTCTACACTAAGAACTGACTTGGAGAATCTCTTTCAGCTATTCTAAAACAAGTTCTCATCTGTTTACAGTCATTTTCACTGAATTTTTCATGTTTTCATGTAGTTTTGTATATTCTGTCTTCTGGTCCAAGTATAAGCTTTGCCCTCTTTATCAAACAACTTCCTACACACGGTTATGAACTGAGTCAGCTAGGGAACATTGTGTCTCAACTGTGTTATAGAGTGTAGTACTACATTTCAGTGAAGTGTAAGGCTTTCCAAAGCTGCCAAACGTGTTTCTTTCTCTATTTCAATGGTATTCTACCTTGTATAACACACATTTACCACTCTAGTCTCCTTTAAGTAATGAATATAGGATTCATACAGTGTTTGATGTTATCTTAACTGGAATTAAGGATTTCCCTTATCTTAGCTACCTTTTCTACACTAAGAACTGACTTGCAGATTCTCTTTCAGCGGTTCTAAACAGGTTTTCATCTGTTTGCAGTCATTTTCAGTGAATTATTCATGTTTTCATGTAGTTTCCTATATTCTGCCTTCTGGCCCAAGTATAAGCTTTGCCCACTTTATCAAACAACTTCCTACACACTGTTATGAACTGAGGGAGCTAGGGAACATTGTCTCTCAACTGTGCTATAGAGTGTAGTACTACATTTCATTGAAGTGTAAGGCTTTCCAAAGCAGCCGAACGTGTTTCTTTCTCTATTTGAATGGTATTCTGCCTTCTATAACACACATTTACCACGCTAGTATCCTTCAAGTAAACAATATAGGATTCATACAGTGTTTGATGTTATCTTAACTCGAATTAAGGATTTCCCTTATCTTAGCTACCTTTTCTATACTAAGAACTGACTTGGAGATTCTCTTTCAGCTGTTCTAAACAAGTTTTCATCTGTTTACAGTCATTTTCAGTGAATTATTCATGTTTTCATGTAGTTTCCTATATTCTGCCTTCTTGCCCAAGTATAAGCTTTGCCCACTTTATCAAACAACTTCCTACACACTGTTATGAACTTATGCAGCTAGGGAACATTGTCTCTCAACTGTGTTATAGAGTGTAGTACTACATTTCAGTGAAGTGTAAGGCTTTCCAAAGCTGCCGAACATGTTTCTTTCTCTATTTCAATGGTATTCTGCCTTGTATAACACACATTTACAACTCTAGTCTCCTTTAAGTAAACAATATAGGATTCATACAGTGTTTCATGTGATCTTAACTGGAATTAAGGATTTCCCTTATCTTAGCTACCTTTTCTACCCTAAGAACTGACTTGGAGATTCTCTTTCAGCTGTTCTAAATAAGTTTTCATCTGTTTGCAGTCATTTTCACTGAATTATTCATGTTTTCAAGTAGTTTCCTATATTCTGCCTTCTGGCCCAAGTATAAGCTTTGCCCACTTTATCAGACAACTTCCTACAGACTTTTATGAACTGAGGGAGCTAGGGAACATTGTCTCTCAACTGTGTTATAGAGTGTAGTACTATATTTCAGTGTAGTGTATGGCTTTCCAAAGCTGCCGAACGTGTTTCTTTCTCTTTTTCAATGGTATTCTGCCTTATATAACACACATTTACCACTCTTGTCTCCTTAAATAAACAATATAGAATTCATACAGTGTTTCATGTGATCTTAACTCGAATTAAGGATTTCGTGGATTTAGCTACTTTTCTACACTAAGAACTGACTTGGAGAATCTCTTTCAGCTATTCTAAAACAAGTTCTCATCTGTTTACAGTCATTTTCACTGAATTTTTCATGTTTTCATGTAGTTTTGTATATTCTGTCTTCTGGTCCAAGTATAAGCTTTGCCCTCTTTATCAAACAACTTCCTACACACGGTTATGAACTGAGTCAGCTAGGGAACATAGTGTCTCAACTGTGTTATAGAGTGTAGTACTACATTTCAGTGAAGTGTAAGGCTTTCCAAAGCTGCCAAACGTGTTTCTTTCTCTATTTCAATGGTGTTCAGCCTTATATAACACACATTTAACACTCTTGTCTCCTTTAAGTAAACAATATAGGATTCATACAGTGTTTCATGTGATCTTAACTCGAATTAAGGATTTACCGGATTTAGCTACTTTTCTACACAAAGAACTGACTTGGAGAATCTCTTTCAGCTATTCTAAAACAAGTTCTCATCTGTTTACAGTCATTTTCACTGAATTATTCATGTTTTCATGTAGTTTCCTATATTCTGCCTTCTGGCCCAAGTATAAGCTTTGCCCACTTTATCAGACAACTTCCTACACACTGTTATGAACTGAGGGAGCTAGGGAACATTGTCTCTCAACTGTGTTATAGAGTGTAG
This sequence comes from Pipistrellus hanaki, assembly GCF_964339955.1. Classification (NCBI taxonomy): domain Eukaryota; kingdom Metazoa; phylum Chordata; class Mammalia; order Chiroptera; family Vespertilionidae; genus Pipistrellus; species Pipistrellus hanaki. Next base: position 654,423 of record NW_028182290.1, read on the forward strand.
TACTACATTTCAGTGAAGTGTATGGCTTTTCAAAGCTGCCGAAGGTGTTTCTTTCTCTATTTCAATGGTATTCTGCCTTGTATAACACACATTTACCACTCTAGTCTCCTTTAAGTAAAGAATATAGTATTCATACAGTGTTTCAAGTGATCTTAACTGGAATTAAGGATTTCCCTTATCTTAGCTACCTTTTCTACACTAAGAACTGACTTGGAGATTCTCTTTCAGCTGTTCTAAACAAGTTCTCATCTGTTTACAGTCATTTTCACTGAATTTTTCATGTTTTCATGTAGTTTCCTATATTCTGCCTTCTGGCCCAAGTATAAGCTTTGCACACTTTATCAAACATCTTCCTACACACTGTTTTAAACTGAGGCAGCTCCGGAACATTGTCTCTCAACTGTGCTATAGAGTGTAGTACTACATTTCAGTGAAGTGTAAGGCTTTCCAAAGCTGCCGAACATGTTTCTTTCTCTATTTCAATGGTATTCTGCCTTGTATAACACACATTTACCACTCTATTCTCCTTTAAGTAATGAATATAGGATTCATACAGTGTTTGATGTTATCTTAACTCGAATTAATGATTTCCCTTATCTTACCTACCTTTGCTACACTAAGAACTGCCTTGGAGATTCTCTTTCAGCTGTTCTAAACAAGTTCTCATCTGTTTACAGTCATTTTCAGTGAATTATTCATGTTTTCATGTAGTTTCCTATATTCTGCCTTCTGGCCCAAGTATAAGCTTTGCCCACTTTATCAAACACCTTCCTACACACTGTTATGAACTGAGGCAGCTCGGGAACATTGTCTCTCAACTGTGTTATAGAGTGTAGTACTGCAGTTCAGTGAAGTGTAAGGATTTCCAAAGCTGCCGAACGAGTTTCTTTCTCTATTTCAATGGTATTCTGCATTGTATAACACACATTTACCACTCTAGTCTCCTTTAAGTAAACAATGTAGGATTCATACATTGTTTGATGTTATCTTAACTCAATTAGGGATTTCCCTTATCTTAGCTACATTTTCTAAACTAAGAACTGACTTAGAGATTCTCTTTTAGCCGTTCAAAACAAGTTTTCATATGTTTACAGTCATTTTCAGTGAATTATTCATGTTTTCATGTAGTTTCCTATATTCTGCCTTCTGGCCCAAGTATAAGCTTTGCCCACTTTATCAAACACCTTCCTACACACTGTTATGAACTGAGGCAGCTCGGGAACATTGTCTCTCAACTGTGTTATAGAGTGTAGTACTACAGTTCAGTGAAGTGTAAGGATTTCCAAAACTGCCGAACATGTTTCTTTCTCTATTTCAATGGTATTCTGCCTTGTATAACACACATTTACAACTCTAGTCTCCTTTAAGTAAACAATATAGGATTCATACAGTGTTTCATGTGATCTTAACTGGAATTAAGGATTTCCCTTATCTTAGCTACCTTTTCTACCCTAAGAACTGACTTGGAGATTCTCTTTCAGCTGTTCTAAACAAGTTTTCATCTGTTTGCAGTCATTTTCACTGAATTATTCATGTTTTCATGTAGTTTCCTATATTCTGCCTTCTGGCCCAAGTATAAGCTTTGCCCACTTTATCAGACAACTTCCTACAGACTTTTATGAACTGAGGGAGCTAGGGAACATTGTCTCTCAACTGTGTTATAGAGTGTAGTACTATATTTCAGTGTAGTGTATGACTTTCCAAAGCTGCCGAACGTGTTTCTTTCTCTTTTTCAATGGTATTCTGCCTTATATAACACACATTTACCACTCTTGTCTCCTTAAATAAAAAATATAGAATTCATACAGTGTTTCATGTGATCTTAACTCGAATTAAGGATTTCGTGGATTTAGCTACTTTTCTACACTAAGAACTGACTTGGAGAATCTCTTTCAGCTATTCTAAAACAAGTTCTCATCTGTTTACAGTCATTTTCACTGAATTTTTCATGTTTTCATGTAGTTTTGTATATTCTGTCTTCTGGTCCAAGTATAAGCTTTGCCCTCTTTATCAAACAACTTCCTACACACGGTTATGAACTGAGTCAGCTAGGGAACATTGTGTCTCAACTGTGTTATAGAGTGTAGTACTACATTTCAGTGAAGTGTAAGGCTTTCCAAAGCTGCCAAACGTGTTTCTTTCTCTATTTCAATGGTATTCTACCTTGTATAACACACATTTACCACTCTAGTCTCCTTTAAGTAATGAATATAGGATTCATACAGTGTTTGATGTTATCTTAACTGGAATTAAGGATTTCCCTTATCTTAGCTACCTTTTCTACACTAAGAACTGACTTGCAGATTCTCTTTCAGCGGTTCTAAACAGGTTTTCATCTGTTTGCAGTCATTTTCAGTGAATTATTCATGTTTTCATGTAGTTTCCTATATTCTGCCTTCTGGCCCAAGTATAAGCTTTGCCCACTTTATCAAACAACTTCCTACACACTGTTATGAACTGAGGGAGCTAGGGAACATTGTCTCTCAACTGTGCTATAGAGTGTAGTACTACATTTCATTGAAGTGTAAGGCTTTCCAAAGCAGCCGAACGTGTTTCTTTCTCTATTTGAATGGTATTCTGCCTTCTATAACACACATTTACCACGCTAGTATCCTTCAAGTAAACAATATAGGATTCATACAGTGTTTGATGTTATCTTAACTCGAATTAAGGATTTCCCTTATCTTAGCTACCTTTTCTATACTAAGAACTGACTTGGAGATTCTCTTTCAGCTGTTCTAAACAAGTTTTCATCTGTTTACAGTCATTTTCAGTGAATTATTCATGTTTTCATGTAGTTTCCTATATTCTGCCTTCTTGCCCAAGTATAAGCTTTGCCCACTTTATCAAACAACTTCCTACACACTGTTATGAACTTATGCAGCTAGGGAACATTGTCTCTCAACTGTGTTATAGAGTGTAGTACTACATTTCAGTGAAGTGTAAGGCTTTCCAAAGCTGCCGAACATGTTTCTTTCTCTATTTCAATGGTATTCTGCCTTGTATAACACACATTTACAACTCTAGTCTCCTTTAAGTAAACAATATAGGATTCATACAGTGTTTCATGTGATCTTAACTGGAATTAAGGATTTCCCTTATCTTAGCTACCTTTTCTACCCTAAGAACTGACTTGGAGATTCTCTTTCAGCTGTTCTAAATAAGTTTTCATCTGTTTGCAGTCATTTTCACTGAATTATTCATGTTTTCAAGTAGTTTCCTATATTCTGCCTTCTGGCCCAAGTATAAGCTTTGCCCACTTTATCAGACAACTTCCTACAGACTTTTATGAACTGAGGGAGCTAGGGAACATTGTCTCTCAACTGTGTTATAGAGTGTAGTACTATATTTCAGTGTAGTGTATGGCTTTCCAAAGCTGCCGAACGTGTTTCTTTCTCTTTTTCAATGGTATTCTGCCTTATATAACACACATTTACCACTCTTGTCTCCTTAAATAAACAATATAGAATTCATACAGTGTTTCATGTGATCTTAACTCGAATTAAGGATTTCGTGGATTTAGCTACTTTTCTACACTAAGAACTGACTTGGAGAATCTCTTTCAGCTATTCTAAAACAAGTTCTCATCTGTTTACAGTCATTTTCACTGAATTTTTCATGTTTTCATGTAGTTTTGTATATTCTGTCTTCTGGTCCAAGTATAAGCTTTGCCCTCTTTATCAAACAACTTCCTACACACGGTTATGAACTGAGTCAGCTAGGGAACATAGTGTCTCAACTGTGTTATAGAGTGTAGTACTACATTTCAGTGAAGTGTAAGGCTTTCCAAAGCTGCCAAACGTGTTTCTTTCTCTATTTCAATGGTGTTCAGCCTTATATAACACACATTTAACACTCTTGTCTCCTTTAAGTAAACAATATAGGATTCATACAGTGTTTCATGTGATCTTAACTCGAATTAAGGATTTACCGGATTTAGCTACTTTTCTACACAAAGAACTGACTTGGAGAATCTCTTTCAGCTATTCTAAAACAAGTTCTCATCTGTTTACAGTCATTTTCACTGAATTTTTCATGTTTTCATGTAGTTTTGTATATTCTGTCTTCTGGTCCAAGTATAAGCTTTGCCCTCTTTATCAAACAACTTCCTACACACGGTTATGAACTGAGTCAGCTAGGGAACATAGTGTCTCAACTGTGTTATAGAGTGTAGTACTACATTTCAGTGAAGTGTAAGGCTTTCCAAAGCTGCCGAACGTGTTTCTTTCTCTATTTAAATGGTATTCTGCCTTGTATAACACACATTTACCACTCTAGTCTCCTTTAAGTAAACAATATAGGATTCATACAGTGTTTCATGTGATCTAAACTGGAATTAAGGATTTCCCTTATCTTAGCTACCTTTTCTACACTAATTGCTGACTTGTAGATTCTCTTTCAGCTGTTCTAAACAAGTTTTCATCTGTTTGCAGTCATTTTTAGTGAATTATTCATGTTTTCATGTAGTTTCCTATATTCTGCCTTCTGGCCCAAGTATAAGCTTTGCCCACTTTATCAAACAACTTCCTACACACTGTTATGAACTGAGAGAGCTAGGGAACATTGTCTCTCAACTGTGCTATAGAGTGTAGTACTACATTTCATTGAAGTGTAAGGCTTTCCAAAGCTGCTGATCATGTTTCTTTCTCTATTTCAATGGTATTCTGCCTTCTATAACACACATTTACCACTCTGGTATCCTTCAAGTAAACAATATAGGATTCATACAGTTTTTGATGTTATCTTAACTCGAATCAAGGATTTCCCTTATCTTAGCTACCTTTTCTATACTAAGAACTGACTTGGAGATTCTCTTTCAGCTGTTCTAAACAAGTTTTCATCTGTTTACAGTCATTTTCAATGAATTATTCATGTTTTCATGTAGTTTCCTATATTCTGCCTACTTGCCCAAGTATAAGCTTTGCCCACTTTATCAAACAACTTCCTACACACTGTTATGAACTGAGGCAGCTAGGGAACATTGTCTCTCAACTGTGTTATAGAGTGTAGTACTACATTTCAGTGAAGTGTAAGGCTTTCCAAAGCTGTCGAACATGTTTCTTTCTCGATTTCAATGGTATGCTGCCTTGTATAACACACATTTACCACTCTAGTCTCCTTTAAGGAAAGAATATAGGATTCATACAGTGTTTCATGTGATCTTAACTGGAATTAAGGATTTCCCTTATCTTAGCTACCTTTTCTACCCTAAGAACTAACTTGGAGATTCTCTTTCAGCTGTTCTAAACAAGTTCTCATCTGTTTACAGTCATTTTCACTGAATTATTCATGTTTTCATGTAGTTTCCTATATTCTGCCTTCTGGCCCAAGTATAAGCTTTGCCCACTTTATCAAACACCTTCATACACACTGTTATGAACTGAGGCAGCTAGGGAACATTGTCTCTCAACTGTGTTATAGAGTGTAGTACTACATTTCAGTGAAGTGTAAGGCTTTCCAAATCTGCCGAACATGTTTCTTTCTCTATTTCAAAGGTATTCTTCCTTGTATAACACACATTTACCACTCTGGTCTCCTTTAAGTAAAGAATATAGTATTCATACAGTGTTTCAAGTGATCTTAACTGGAATTAAGGATTTCCCTTATCTTAGCTACCTTTTCTACACTAAGAACTGACTTGGAGATTCTCTTTCAGCTGTTCTAAACAAGTTCTCATCTGTTTACAGTCATTTTCACTGAATTTTTCATGTTTTCATGTAGTTTTCTATATTCTGCCTTCTGGCCCAAGTATAAGCTTTGCACACTTTATCAAACATCTTTCTACACACTGTTTTGAACTGAGGCAGCTCCGGAACATTGTCTCTCAACTGTGCTATAGAGTGTAGTACTGCAGTTCAGTGAAGTGTAAGGATTTCCAAAGCTGCCGAACGTGTTACTTTCTCTATATCAATGGTATTCTGCCTTGTATAACACACATTTACCACTCTATTCTCCTTTAAGTAATGAATATAGGATTCATACAGTGTTTGATGTTATTTTAACTCGAATTAATGATTTCCCTTATCTTACCTACCTTTGCTACACTAAGAACTGCCTTGGAGATTCTCTTTCAGCTGTTCTAAACAAGTTCTCATATGTTTACAGTCATTTTCAGTGAATTATTCATGTTTTCATGTAGTTTCCTATATTCTGCCTTCTGGCCCAAGTATAAGCTTTGCCCACTTTATCAAACTCCTTCCTACACACTGTTATGAACTGAGGCAGCTCGGGAACATTGTCTCTCAACTGTGTTATAGAGTGTAGTGCTACAGTTCAGTGAAGTGTAAGGCTTTCCAAAGCTGCCGAACGTGTTTCTTTCTCTATTTAAATGGTATTCTGCCTTGTATAACACACATTTACCACTCTAGTCTCCTTTAAGTAAACAATATAGGATTCATACAGTGTTTCATGTGATCTAAACTGGAATTAAGGATTTCCCTTATCTTAGCTACCTTTTCTACACTAAGAGCTGACTTGCAAATTCTCTTTCAGCTGTTCTAAACAAGTTTTCATCTGTTTGCAGTCATTTTCAGTGAATTATTCATGTTTTCATGTAGTTTCCTATATTCTGCCTTCTGGCCCAAGTATAAGCTTTGCCCACTTTATCAAACAACTTCCTACACACTGTTATGAACTGAGGGAGCTAGGGAACATTGTCTCTCAACTGTGCTATAGAGTGTAGTACTACATTTCATTGAAGTGTAAGGCTTTCCAAAGCTGCTGAACGTGTTTCTTTCTCTATTTCAATGGTATTCTGCCTTCTATAACACACATTTACCACTCTGGTATCCTTCAAGTAAACAATATAGGATTCATACAGTGTTTGATGTTATCTTAACTCGAATTAAGAATTTCCCTTATCTTAGCTACCTTTTCTATACTAAGAACTGACTTGGAGATTCTCTTTCAGCTGTTCTAAACAAGTTTTCATCTGTTTACAGTCATTTTCAGTGAATTATTCATGTTTTCATGTAGTTTCCTATATTCTGCCTACTTGCCCAAGTTTAAGCTTTGCCCACTTTATCAAACAACTTCCTACACACTGTTATGAACTGAGGCAGCTCGGGAACATTGTCTCTCAACTGTGTTATAGAGTGTAGTGCTACAGTTCAGTGAAGTGTAAGGCTTTCCAAAGCTGCCGAACGTGTTTCTTTCTCTATTTCAATGGTATTCTGCCTTCTATAACACACATTTACCACTCTGGTATCCTTCAAGTAAACAATATAGGATTCATACAGTGTTTGATGTTATCTTAACTCGAATTAATGATTTCCCTTATCTTAGCTACCTTTTCTATACTAAGAACTGACTTGGAGATTCTCTTTCAGCTGTTCTAAACAAGTTTTCCTCTGTTTACAGTCATTTTCAGTGAATTATTCATGTTTTCATGTAGTTTCCTATATTGTGCCTACTTGCCCAAGTATAAGCTTTGCCCACTTTATCAAACAACTTCCTACACACTGTTATGAACAGAGGCAGCTAGGGAACATTGTCTCTCAACTGTGTTATAGAGTGTAGTACTACATTTCAGTGAAGTGTAAGGCTTTCCAAAGCTGTCGAACATGTTTCTTTCTCTATTTCAATGGTATTCTGCCTTGTATAACACACATTTACCACTCTAGTCTCCTTTAAGGAAAGAATATAGGATTCATACAGTGTTTCATGTGATCTTAACTGGAATTAAGGATTTCCCTTATCTTAGCTACCTTTTCTACCCTAAGAACTGACTTGAAGATTCTCTTTCAGCTGTTCTAAACAAGTTCTCATCTGTTTACAGTCATTTTCACTGAATTATTCATGTTTTCATGTAGTTTCCTATATTCTGCCTTCTGGCCCAAGTATAAGCTTTGCCCACTTTATCAAACACCTTCATACACACTGTTATGAACTGAGGCAGCTAGGGAACATTGTCTCTCAACTGTGTTATAGAGTGTAGTACTACATTTCAGTGAAGTGTAAGGCTTTCCAAATCTGCCGAACATGTTTCTTTCTCTATTTCAATGGTATTCTTCCTTGTATAACACACATTTACCACTCTGGTCTCCTTTAAGTAAAGAATATAGTATTCATACAGTGTTTCAAGTGATCTTAACTGGAATTAAGGATTTCCCTTATCTTAGCTACCTTTTCTACACTAAGAACTGACTTGGAGATTCTCTTTCAGCTGTTCTAAACAAGTTTTCATCTGTTTACAGTCATTTTCAGTGAATTATTCATGTTTTCATGTAGTTTCCTATATTCTGCCTACTTGCCCAAGTATAAGCTTTGCCCACTTTATCAAACAACTTCCTACACACTGTTATGAACTGAGGCAGCTCGGGAACATTGTCTCTCAACTGTGTTATAGAGTGTAGTGCTACAGTTCAGTGAAGTGTAAGGCTTTCCAAAGCTGCCGAACGTGTTTCTTTCTCTATTTCAATGGTATTCTGCCTTGTATAACACACATTTACCACTCTAGTCTCCTTTAAGTAAACAATATAGGATTCATACAGTGTTTCATGTGATCTAAACTGGAATTAAGGATTTCCCTTATCTTAGCTACCTTTTCTACACTAAGAGCTGACTTGCAGATTCTCTTTCAGCTGTTCTAAACAAGTTTTCATCTGTTTGCAGTCATTTTCAGTGAATTATTCATGTTTTCATGTAGTTTCCTATATTCTGCCTTCTGGCCCAAGTATAAGCTTTGCCCACTTTATCAAACAACTTCCTACACACTGTTATGAACTGAGGGAGCTAGGGAACATTGTCTCTCAACTGTGCTATAGAGTGTAGTACTACATTTCATTGAAGTGTAAGGCTTTCCAAAGCTGCTGAACGTGTTTCTTTCTCTATTTCAATGGTATTCTGCCTTCTATAACACACATTTACCACTCTGGTATCCTTCAAGTAAACAATATAGGATTCATACAGTGTTTGATGTTATCTTAACTCGAATTAAGAATTTCCCTTATCTTAGCTACCTTTTCTATACTAAGAACTGACTTGGAGATTCTCTTTCAGCTGTTCTAAACAAGTTTTCATCTGTTTACAGTCATTTTCAGTGAATTATTCATGTTTTCATGTAGTTTCCTATATTCTGCCTACTTGCCCAAGTTTAAGCTTTGCCCACTTTATCAAACAACTTCCTACACACTGTTATGAACTGAGGCAGCTCGGGAACATTGTCTCTCAACTGTGTTATAGAGTGTAGTGCTACAGTTCAGTGAAGTGTAAGGCTTTCCAAAGCTGCCGAACGTGTTTCTTTCTCTATTTAAATGGTATTCTGCCTTGTATAACACACATTTACCACTCTAGTCTCCTTTAAGTAAACAATATAGGATTCATACAGTGTTTCATGTGATCTAAACTGGAATTAAGGATTTCCCTTATCTTAGCTACCTTTTCTACACTAAGAGCTGACTTGCAGATTCTCTTTCAGCTGTTCTAAACAAGTTTTCATCTGTTTGCAGTCATTTTCAGTGAATTATTCATGTTTTCATGTAGTTTCCTATATTCTGCCTTCTGGCCCAAGTATAAGCTTTGCCCACTTTATCAAACAACTTCCTACACACTGTTATGAACTGAGGGAGCTAGGGAACATTGTCTCTCAACTGTGCTATAGAGTGTAGTACTACATTTCAGTGAAGTGTAAGGCTTTCCAAAGCTGCTGAACGTGTTTCTTTCTCTATTTCAATGGTATTCTGCCTTCTATAACACACATTTACCACTCTATTCTCCTTTAAGTAATGAATATAGGATTCATACAGTGTTTGATGTTATCTTAACTCGAATTAATGATTTCCCTTATCTTACCTACCTTTGCTACAGTAAGAACTGCCTTGGAGATTCTCTTTCAGCTGTTCTAAACAAGTTCTCATCTGTTTACAGTCATTTTCAGTGAATTATTCATGTTTTCATGTAGTTTCCTATATTCTGCCTTCTGGCCCAAGTACAAGCTTTGCCCACTTTATCAAACACCTTCCTACACACTGTTATGAACTGAGGCAGCTCGGGAACATTGTCTCTCAACTGTGTTATAGAGTGTAGTACTACAGTTCAGGGGAGTGTAAGGCTTTCCAAAGCTGCCGAACGTGTTTCTTTCTCTATTTAAGTGGTATTCTGCCTTGTATAACACACATTTACCACTCTAGTCTCCTTTAAGTAAACAATATAGGATTCATACAGTGTTTCCTGTGATCTAAATTGGATTTAAGGATTTCCCTTATCTTAGCTACGTTTTCTACACTAAGAGCTGACTTGCAGATTCTCTTTCAGCTGTTCTAAACAAGTTTTCATCTGTTTGCAGTCATTTTCAGTGAATTATTCATGTTTTCATGTAGTTTCCTATATTCTGCCTTCTGGCCCAAGTATAAGCTTTGCCCACTTTATCAAACAACTTCCTACACACTGTTATGAACTGAGGGAGCTAGGGAACATTGTCTCTCAACTGTGCTATAGAGTGTAGTACTACATTTCATTGAAGTGTAAGGCTTTCCAAAGCTGCTGAACGTGTTTCTTTCTCTATTTCAATGGTATTCTGCCTTCTATAACACACATTTACCACTCTGGTAACCTTCAAGTAAACAATATAGGATTCATACAGTGTTTGATGTTATCTTAACTCGAATTAAGGATTTCCCTTATCTTAGCTACCTTTTCTATACTAAGAACTGACTTGGAGATTCTCTTTCAGCTGTTCTAAACAAGTTTTCATCTGTTTACAGGCATTTTCAGTGAATTATTCATGTTTTCATGTAGTTTCCTATATTCTGCCTACTTGCCCAAGTATAAGCTTTGCCCACTTTATCAAACAACTTCCTACACACTGTTATGAACTGAGGCAGCTAGGGAACATTGTCTCTCAACTGTGTTATAGAGTGTAGTACTACATTTCAGTGAAGTGTAAGGCTTTCCAAAGCTGCTGAACGTGTTTCTTTCTCTATTTCAATGGTATTCTGCCTTCTATAACACACATTTACCACTCTATTCTCCTTTAAGTAATGAATATAGGATTCATACAGTGTTTGATGTTATCTTAACTCGAATTAATGATTTCCCTTATCTTACCTACCTTTGCTACAGTAAGAACTGCCTTGGAGATTCTCTTTCAGCTGTTCTAAACAAGTTCTCATCTGTTTACAGTCATTTTCAGTGAATTATTCATGTTTTCATGTAGTTTCCTATATTCTGCCTTCTGGCCCAAGTACAAGCTTTGCCCACTTTATCAAACACCTTCCTACACACTGTTATGAACTGAGGCAGCTCGGGAACATTGTCTCTCAACTGTGTTATAGAGTGTAGTACTACAGTTCAGGGGAGTGTAAGGCTTTCCAAAGCTGCCGAACGTGTTTCTTTCTCTATTTAAGTGGTATTCTGCCTTGTATAACACACATTTACCACTCTAGTCTCCTTTAAGTAAACAATATAGGATTCATACAGTGTTTCCTGTGATCTAAATTGGATTTAAGGATTTCCCTTATCTTAGCTACGTTTTCTACACTAAGAGCTGACTTGCAGATTCTCTTTCAGCTGTTCTAAACAAGTTTTCATCTGTTTGCAGTCATTTTCAGTGAATTATTCATGTTTTCATGTAGTTTCCTATATTCTGCCTTCTGGCCCAAGTATAAGCTTTGCCCACTTTATCAAACAACTTCCTACACACTGTTATGAACTGAGGGAGCTAGGGAACATTGTCTCTCAACTGTGCTATAGAGTGTAGTACTACATTTCATTGAAGTGTAAGGCTTTCCAAAGCTGCTGAACGTGTTTCTTTCTCTATTTCAATGGTATTCTGCCTTCTATAACACACATTTACCACTCTGGTAACCTTCAAGTAAACAATATAGGATTCATACAGTGTTTGATGTTATCTTAACTCGAATTAAGGATTTCCCTTATCTTAGCTACCTTTTCTATACTAAGAACTGACTTGGAGATTCTCTTTCAGCTGTTCTAAACAAGTTTTCATCTGTTTACAGGCATTTTCAGTGAATTATTCATGTTTTCATGTAGTTTCCTATATTCTGCCTACTTGCCCAAGTATAAGCTTTGCCCACTTTATCAAACAACTTCCTACACACTGTTATGAACTGAGGCAGCTAGGGAACATTGTCTCTCAACTGTGTTATAGAGTGTAGTACTACATTTCAGTGAAGTGTAAGGCTTTCCAAAGCTGCCGAACATGTTTCTTTCTCTATTTCAATGGTATTCTGCCTTGTATAACACACATTTACCACTCTAGTCTCCTTTAAGGAAAGAATATAGGATTCATACAGTGTTTCATGTGATCTTAACTGGAATTAAGGATTTCCCTTATCTTAGCTACCTTTTCTACCCTAAGAACTGACTTGGAGATTCTCTTTCAGCTGTTTTAAACAAGTTCTCATCTGTTTACATTCATTTTCACTGAATTATTCATGTTTTCATGTAGTTTCCTATATTCTGCCTTCTGGCCCAAGTATAAGCTTTGCCCACTTTATCAAACACCTTCATACACACTGTTATGAACTGAGGCAGCTAGGGAACATTGTCTCTCAACTGTGTTATAGAGTGTAGTACTACATTTCAGTGAAGTGTAAGGCTTTCCAAAGCTGCCGAACATGTTTCTTTCTCTATTTCAATGGTATTCTGCCTTGTATAACACACATTTACCACTCTGGTCTCCTTTAAGTAAAGAATATAGTATTCATACAGTGTTTCAAGTGATCTTAACTGGAATTAAGGATTTCCCTTATCTTAGCTACCTTTTCTACACTAAGAACTGACTTGGAGATTCTCTTTCAGCTGTTCTAAACAAGTTCTCATCTGTTTACAGTCATTTTCACTGAATTTTTCATGTTTTCATGTAGTTTTCTATATTCTGCCTTCTGGCCCAAGTATAAGCTTTGCACACTTTATCAAACATCTTTCTACACACTGTTTTGAACTGAGGCAGCTCCGGAACATTGTCTCTCAACTGTGCTATAGAGTGTAGTACTACATTTCAGTGAAGTGTAAGGCTTTCCAAAGCTGCCGAACATGTTTCTTTCTCTATTTCAATGGTATTCTGCCTTGTATAACACACATTTACCACTCTATTCTCCTTTAAGTAATGAATATAGGATTCATACAGTGTTTGATGTTATCTTAACTCGAATTAATGATTTCCCTTATCTTACCTACCTTTGCTACACTAAGAACTGCCTTGGAGATTCTCTTTCAGCTGTTCTAAACAAGTTCTCATCTGTTTACAGTCATTTTCAGTGAATTATTCATGTTTTCATGTAGTTTCCTATATTCTGCCTTCTGGCCCAAGTACAAGCTTTGCCCACTTTATCAAACACCTTCCTACACACTGTTATGAACTGAGGCAGCTCGGGAACATTGTCTCTCAACTGTGTTATAGAGTGTAGTACTACAGTTCAGGGGAGTGTAAGGCTTTCCAAAGCTGCCGAACGTGTTTCTTTCTCTATTTAAGTGGTATTCTGCCTTGTATAACACACATTTACCACTCTAGTCTCCTTTAAGTAAACAATATAGGATTCATACAGTGTTTCATGTGATCTAAATTGGATTTAAGGATTTCCCTTATCTTAGCTACCTTTTCTACACTAAGAGCTGACTTGCAGATTCTCTTTCAGCTGTTCTAAACAAGTTTTCATCTGTTTGCAGTCATTTTCAGTGAATTATTCATGTTTTCATGTAGTTTCCTATATTCTGCCTTCTGGCCCAAGTATAAGCTTTGCCCACTTTATCAAACAACTTCCTACACACTGTTATGAACTGAGGGAGCTAGGGAACATTGTCTCTCAACTGTGCTATAGAGTGTAGTACTACATTTCATTGAAGTGTAAGGCTTTCCAAAGCTGCTGAACGTGTTTCTTTCTCTATTTCAATGGTATTCTGCCTTCTATAACACACATTTACCACTCTGGTATCCTTCAAGTAAACAATATAGGATTCATACAGTGTTTGATGTTATCTTAACTCGAATTAAGGATTTCCCTTATCTTAGCTACCTTTTCTATACTAAGAACTGACTTGGAGATTCTCTTTCAGCTGTTCTAAACAAGTTTTCATCTGTTTACAGGCATTTTCAGTGAATTATTCATGTTTTCATGTAGTTTCCTATATTCTGCCTACTTGCCCAAGTATAAGCTTTGCCCACTTTATCAAACAACTTCCTACACACTGTTATGAACTGAGGCAGCTAGGGAACATTGTCTCTCAACTGTGTTATAGAGTGTAGTACTACATTTCAGTGAAGTGTAAGGCTTTCCAAAGCTGCCGAACATGTTTCTTTCTCTATTTCAATGGTATTCTGCCTTGTATAACACACATTTACCACTCTAGTCTCCTTTAAGGAAAGAATATAGGATTCATACAGTGTTTCATGTGATCTTAACTGGAATTAAGGATTTCCCTTATCTTAGCTACCTTTTCTACCCTAAGAACTGACTTGGAGATTCTCTTTCAGCTGTTTTAAACAAGTTCTCATCTGTTTACATTCATTTTCACTGAATTATTCATGTTTTCATGTAGTTTCCTATATTCTGCCTTCTGGCCCAAGTATAAGCTTTGCCCACTTTATCAAACACCTTCATACACACTGTTATGAACTGAGGCAGCTCCGGAACATTGTCTCTCAACTGTGCTATAGAGTGTAGTACTACATTTCAGTGAAGTGTAAGGCTTTCCAAAGCTGCCGAACATGTTTCTTTCTCTATTTCAATGGTATTCTGCCTTGTATAACACACATTTACCACTCTATTCTCCTTTAAGTAATGAATATAGGATTCATACAGTGTTTGATGTTATCTTAACTCGAATTAATGATTTCCCTTATCTTACCTACCTTTGCTACACTAAGAACTGCCTTGGAGATTCTCTTTCAGCTGTTCTAAACAAGTTCTCATCTGTTTACAGTCATTTTCAGTGAATTATTCATGTTTTCATGTAGTTTCCTATATTCTGCCTTCAGGCCTAAGTATAAGCTTTGCCCACTTTATCAAACACCTTCCTACACACAGTTATGAACTGAGGCAGCTCGGGAACATTGTCTCTCAACTGTGCTATAGAGTGTAGTACTACATTTCAGTGAAGTGTAAGGCTTTCCAAAGCTGCCGAACATGTTTCTTTCTCTATTTCAATGGTATTCTGCCTTGTATAACACACATTTACAACTCTAGTCTCCTTTAAGTAAACAATATAGGATTCATACAGTGTTTCATGTGATTTTAACTGGAATTAAGGATTTCCCTTATCTTAGCTACCTTTTCTACCCTAAGAACTGACTTGGATATTCTCTTTCAGCTGTTCTAAACAAGTTCTCATCTGTTTACAGTCATTTTCACTGAATTATTCATGTTTTCATGTAGTTTCCTATATTCTGCCTTCTGGCCCAATTATAAGCTTTGCCCACTTTATCAGACAACTTCCTACACACTTTTATGAACTGAGGGAGCTAGGGAACATTGTCTCTCAACTGTGTTATAGAGTGTAGTACTATATTTCAGTGTAGTGTATGGCTTTCCAAAGCTGCCGAACGTGTTTCTTTCTCTTTTTCAATGGTATTCTGCCTTATATAACACACATTTACCACTATTGTCTCCTTAAATAAACAATATAGAATTCATACAGTGTTTCATGTGATCTTAACTCGAATTAAGGATTTCGCGGATTTAGGTACTTTTCTACACTAAGAACTGACTTGGAGAATCTCTTTCAGCTATTCTAAAACAAGTTCTCATCTGTTTACAGTCATTTTCACTGAATTTTTCATGTTTTCATGTAGTTTTGTATATTCTGTCTTCTGGTCCAAGTATAAGCTTTGCCCTCTTTATCAAACAAATTCCTACACACGGTTATGAATTGAGTCAGCTAGGGAACATTGTCTCTCAACTGTGTTATAGAGTGTAGTACTACATTTCAGTGAAGTGTAAGGCTTTCCAAAGCTGCCGAACGTGTTTCTTTCTCTATTTCAATGGTATTCTGCCTTGTATAACACACATTTACCACTCTAGTCTCCTTTAAGTAATGAATATAGGATTCATACAGTGTTTGATGTTATCTTAACTGGAATTAAGGATTTCCCTTATCTTAGCTACCTTTTCTACACTAAGAACTGACTTGCAGATTCTCTTTCAGCGTTTCTAAACAGGTTTTCATCTGTTTGCAGTCATTTTCAGTGAATTATTCACGTTTTCATGTAGTTTCCTATATTCTGCCTTCTGGCCCAAGTATAAGCTTTGCCCACTTTATCAAACAACTTCCTACACACTGTTATGAACTGAGGGAGCTAGGGAACATTGTCTCTCAACTGTGCTATAGAGTGTAGTACTACATTTCATTGAAGTGTAAGGCTTTCCAAAGCTGCCGAACGTGTTTCTTTCTCTATTTCAATGGTATTCTGCCTTCTATAACACACATTTACCACTCTAGTATCCTTCAAGTAAACAATATAGGATTCATCCAGTGTTTGATGTTATCTTAACTCGAATTAAGGATTTCCCTTATCTTAGCTACCTTTTCTATACTAAGAACTGACTTGGAGATTCTCTTTCAGCTGTTCTAAACAAGTTTTCATCTGTTTACAGTGATTTTCAGTGAATTATTCATGTTTTCATGTAGTTTCCTATATTCTGCCTTCTTGCCCAAGTATAAGCTTTGCCCACTTTATCAAACAACTTCCTACACACTGTTATGAACTTATGCAGCTAGGGAACATTGTCTCTCAACTGTGTTATAGAGTGTAGTACTACATTTCATTGAAGTGTAAGGCTTTCCAAAGCTGCCGAACATGTTTCTTTCTCTATTTCAATGGTATTCTGCCTTGTATAACACACATTTACCACTCTAGTCTCCTTTAAGTAAAGAATATAGGATTCATACAGTGTTTCATGTGATCTTAACTGGAATTAAGGATTTCCCTTATCTTAGCTACCTTTTCTACCCTAAGAACTGACTTGGAGATTCTCTTTCAGCTGTTCTAAACAAGTTTTCATGTGTTTGCAGTCATTTTCACTGAATTATTCATGTTTTCATTTAGTTTCCTATATTCTGCCTTCTGGCCCAAGTATAAGCTTTGCCCACTTTATCAAACACCTTCATACACACTGTTATGAACTGAGGCAGCTCGGGAACATTGTCTCTCAACTGTGTTATAGAGTGTAGTACTATATTTCAGTGAAGTGTAAGGCTTTCCAGAGCTGCCGAACGTGTTTCTTTCTATATTTCAATGGTATTCTGCCTTATATAACACACATTTACCACTCTTGTCTCCTTAAATAAACAATATAGAATTCATACAGTGTTTCATGTGATCTTAACTCGAATTAAGGATTTCGCGGATTTAGCTACTTTTCTACACTAAGAACTGACTTGGAGAATCTCTTTCAGCTATTCTAAAAAAGTTCTCATCTGTTTACAGTCATTTTCACTGAATTTTTCATGTTTTCATGTAGTTTTGTATATTCTGTCTTCTGGTCCAAGTATAAGCTTTGCACTCTTTATCAAACAACTTCCTACACACGGTTATGAACTGAGTCAGCTAGGGAACATTGTCTCTCAACTGTGTTATAGAGTGTAGTACTACATTTCAGTGAAGTGTAAGGCTTTCCAAAGCTCCGAACGTGTTTCTTTCTCTATTTGAATGATATTCTGCCTTCTATAACACACATTTACCACTCTAGTATCCTTCAAGTAAACAATATAGGATTCATACAGTGTTTGATGTTATCTTAACTCGAATTAAGGATTTCTCTTATCTTAGCTACCTTTTCTATACTAAGAACTGACTTGGAGATTCTCTTTCAGCTGTTCTAAACAAGTTTTCATCTGTTACAGTCATTTTCAGTGAATTATTCATGTTTTCATGTAGTTTCCTATATTCTGCCTTCTTGTCCAAGTATAAGCTTTGCCCACTTTATCAAACAACTTCCTACACACTGTTATGAACTGAGGCAGCTAGGGAACATTGTCTCTCAACTGTGTTATAGAGTGTAGTACTACATTTCAGTGAAGTGTAAGGCTTTCCAAAGCTGCCGAACATGTTTCTTTCTCTATTTCAATGGTATTCTGCCTTGTATAACACACATTTACCACTCTACTCTCCTTTAAGGAAAGAATATAGTATTCATACAGTGTTTCAAGTTATCTTAACTGGAATTAAGGATTTCCCTTATCTTAGCTACCTTTTCTACACTAAGAACTGACTTGGATATTCTCTTTCAGCTGTTCTAAACAAGTTCTCATCTGTTTACAGTCATTTTCACTGAATTTTTCATGTTTTCATGTAGTTTCCTATATTCTGCCTTCTGGCCCAAGTATAAGCTTTGCACACTTTATCAAACATCTTTCTACACACTGTTTTGAACTGAGGCAGCTCCGGAACATTGTCTCTCAACTGTGCTATAGAGTGTAGTACTACATTTCAGTGAAGTGTAAGGCTTTCCAAAGCTGCCGAACATGTTTCTTTCTCTATTTCAATGGTATTCTGCCTTGTATAACACACATTTACCACTCTAGTCTCCTTTAAGTAAACAATATAGGATTCATACAGTGTTTCATGTAATCTAAACTGGAATTAAGGATTTCCCTTATCTTACCTACCTTTTCTACACTAAGAACTGACTTGGAGATTCTCTTTCAGCTGTTCTAAACAGGTTTTCATCTGTTTGCAGTCATTTTCACTGAATTATTCATGTTTTCATGTAGTTTCCTATATTCTGCCTTCTGGCCCAAGTATAAGCTTTGCCCACTTTATCAAACACCTTCCTACACACTGTTATGAACTGAGGCAGCTCGGGAACATTGTCTCTCAACTGTGTTATAGAGTGTAGTACTACATTTCATTGAAGTGTAAGGCTTTCCAAAGCTGCCGAACGTGTCTCTTTCTCTATTTCAATGGTATTCTGCCTTATATAACACACATTTACCACTCTAGTCAACTTTAAGTAATGAATATAGGATTCATACAGTGTTTGATGTTATCTAAACTCGAATTAAGGATTTCCCTTATCTTAGCTACCTTTTCTACAATAAGAACTGACTTGGAGATTCTCTTTCAGCTGTTCTAAACAAGTTCTCATCTGTTTACAGTCATTTTCACTGAATTATTCATGTTTTCATGTAGTTTACTATATTCTGCCTTCTGGCCCAAGTATATCTTTGCCCACTTTATCAAACAACTTCCTACACACTGTTATAAACTTAGGGAGCTAGGGAACATTGTCTCTCAACTGTGTTATAGAGTGTATTACTACATTTCAGTGAAGTGTAAGGCTTTCCAAAGCTGCCGAACGTGTTTCTTTATCTATTTCAATAGTATTCTGCCTTGTATAACACACATTTACCACTCTAATCTCCTTTAAGTAAAGAATATAGGATTCATACAGTGTTTCATGTGATCTTAATTCGAATTAAGGATTTCCCGGATTTAGCTACTTTTCTACACTAAGAACTGACTTGGAGAATCTCTTTCAGCTATTCTAAAATAAGTTCTCATCTGTTTACAGTCATTTTCACTGAATTATTCATGTTTTCATGTAGTTTCCTATATTCTGCCTTCTTGCCCAAGTATAAGCTTTGCCCACTTTATCAAACAACTTTCTACACACTGTTATGAACTGAGGCACCTAGGGAACATTGTCTCTCAACTGTGTTATAGAGTGTAGTAGTACATTTCATTGAAGTGTAAGGCTTTCCAAAGCTGCCGAACGTGTCTCTTTCTCTATTTCAATGGTATTCTGCCTTATATAACACACATTTACCACTCTAGTCAACTTTAAGTAATGAATATAAGATTCATAGAGTGTTTGATGTTATCTAAACTCGAATTAAGGATTTCCCTTATCTTAGCTACCTTTTCTACACTAAGAACTGACTTGGAGATTCTCTTTCAGCTGTTCTAAACAAGTTTTCATCTGTTTGCAGTCATTTTCAGTGAATTATTCATGTTTTCATGTAGTTTCCTATATTCTGCCTTCTGGCCCAAGTATAAGCTTTGCCCACTTTATCAAACAACTTCCTACACACTGTTATGAACTGAGAGAGCTAGGGAACATTGTCTCTCAACTGTGTTATAGAGTGTAGTACTACATTTCATTGAAGTGTAAGGCTTTCCAAAGCTGCCGAACGTGTTTCTTTCTCTATTTCAATGGTATTCTGCTTTCTATAACACACATTTACCACTCTAGTATCTTTTAAGTAAACATTATAGGATTCATACAGTGTTTGATGTTATCTTAACTCGAATTAAGGATTTTCCTTATCTTAGCTACCTTTTCTACACTAAGAACTGACTTGGAGATTCTCTTTCAGCTGTTCTAAACAAGTTTTCATCTGTTTAGAGTCATTTTCAGTGAATTATTCATGTTTTCATGTAGTTTCCTATATTCTGCCTTCTTGCCAAAGTATAAGCTTTGCCCACTTTATCAAACAACTTCCTACACACTGTTATGAACTGCGGGAGCTAGGGAACATTGTCTCTCAACTGTGTTATAGAGTGTAGTACTACATTTCAGTGAAGTGTAAGGCTTTCCAAAGCTGCCGAACGTGTCTCTTTCTCTATTTCAATGGTATTCTGCCTTATATAACACACATTTACCACTCTTGTGTCCTTTAAGTAAACAATATAGGATTCATACAGTGTTTCATGTGATCTTAACTCGAATTAAGGATTTCCCGGATTTAGCTACTTTTCTACACTAAGAACTGACTTGGAGAATCTCTTTCAGCTATTCTAAAACAAGTTCTCATCTGTTTACAGTCATTTTAACTGAATTATTCATGTTTTCATGTAGTTTCCTATATTCTGCCTTCTGGTCCAAGTATAAGCTTTGCCCACTTTATCAAACAACTTCCTACACACGGTTTTGAACTGAGGCAGCTAGGGAACATTGTCTCTCAACTGTGTTATAGAGTGTAGTACTACATTTCATTGAAGTGTAAGGCTTTCCAAAGCTGCCGAACGTGTTTCTTTCTCTATTTCAATGGTATTCTGCCTTGTATAACACGCATTTACCACTCTAGTCTCCTTTAAATAAACCATATAGGATTCATACAGTGTTTCATGTGATCTTAACTGGAATTAAGGATTTCCCTTATCTTAGCTACCTTTTCTACACTAAGAACTGACTTGGAGATTCTCTTTCAGCTGTTCTAAACAAGTTCTCATCTGTTTACAGTCATTTTCACTGAATTATTCATATTTTCATGTAGTTTCCTATATTCTGCCTTCTGGTCCAAGTATAAGCTTTGTCCACTTTATCAAACACCTTCTTACACACTGTTATGAACTGAGGCAGCTCGGGAACATTGTCTCTCAACTGTGTTATAGAGTGTAGTACTACAGTTCAGTGAAGTGTAAGGCTTTCCAAAGCTGCCGAACGTGTTTCTTTCTCTATTTCAATGGTATTCTGCCTTGTATAACACACATTTACCACTCTAGTCTCCTTTAAGTAAACAATATAGGATTCATACTGTGTTTCATGTGATCTTAACTGGAATTAAGGATTTCCCTTATCTTAGCTACCTTTTCTACACTAAGAACTGACTTGGAGATTCTCTTTCAGCTGTTCTAAACAAGTTTTCATCTGTTTACAGTCATTTTTAGTGAATTATTCATGTTTTCATGTAGTTTCCTATATTCTGCCTTCTGGCCCAAGTATAAGCTTTGCCCACTTTATCAAACACCTTCCTACACACTGTTATGAACTGAGGCAGCTCGGGAAAATTGTCTCTCAACTGTGTTATAGAGTGTAGTACTACAGTTCAGTGAAGTGTAAGGCTTTCCAAAACTGCCGAACGTGTTTCTTTCTCTATTTCAATGGTATTCTGCCTTGTATAACACACATTTACCACTCTAGTCTCCTTTAAGTAATGAATATAGGATTCATACAGTGTTTGATGTTATCTTAACTGGAATTAAGGATTTCCCTTATCTTAGCTACCTTTTCTACACTAAGAACTGACTTGCAGATTCTCTTTCAGCGGTTCTAAACAGGTTTTCATCTGTTTGCAGTCATTTTCAGTGAATTATTCACGTTTTCATGTAGTTTCCTATATTCTGCCTTCTGGCCCAAGTATAAGCTTTGCCCACTTTATCAAACAACTTCCTACACACTGTTATGAACTGAGGGAGCTAGGGAACATTGTCTCTCAACTGTGCTATAGAGTGTAGTACTACATTTCATTGAAGTGTAAGGCTTTCCAAAGCTGCCGAACGTGTTTCTTTCTCTATTTCAATGGTATTCTGCCTTCTATAACACACATTTACCACTCTAGTATCCTTCAAGTAAACAATATAGGATTCATCCAGTGTTTGATGTTATCTTAACTCGAATTAAGGATTTCCCTTATCTTAGCTACCTTTTCTATACTAAGAACTGACTTGGAGATTCTCTTTCAGCTGTTCTAAACAAGTTTTCATCTGTTTACAGTGATTTTCAGTGAATTATTCATGTTTTCATGTAGTTTCCTATATTCTGCCTTCTTGCCCAAGTATAAGCTTTGCCCACTTTATCAAACACCTTCCTACACACTGTTATGAACTTATGCAGCTAGGGAACATTGTCTCTCAACCGTGTTATAGAGTGTAGTACTACATTTCATTGAACTGTAAGGCTTTCCAAAGCTGCCGAACATGTTTCTTTCTCTATTTCAATGGTATTCTGCCTTGTATAACACACATTTACCACTCTAGTCTCCTTTAAGTAAAGAATATAGGATTCATACAGTGTTTCATGTGATCTTAACTGGAATTAAGGATTTCCCTTATCTTAGCTACCTTTTCTACCCTAAGAACTGACTTGGAGATTCTCTTTCAGCTGTTCTAAACAAGTTTTCATCTGTTTACAGTCATTTTCAGTGAATTATTCATGTTTTCATGTAGTTTCCTATATTCTGCCTTCTTGTCCAAGTATAAGCTTTGCCCACTTTATCAAACAACTTCCTACACACTGTTATGAACTGAGGCAGCTAGGGAACATTGTCTCTCAACTGTGTTATGGAGTGTAGTACTACATTTCAGTGAAGTGTAAGGCTTTCCAAAGCTGCCGAACATGTTTCTTTCTCTATTTCAATGGTATTCTGCCTTGTATAACACACATTTACCACTCTACTCTCCTTTAAGGAAAGAATATAGTATTCATACAGTGTTTCAAGTTATCTTAACTGGAATTAAGGATTTCCCTTATCTTAGCTACCTTTTCTACACTAAGACCTGACTTGGAGATTCTCTTTCAGCTGTTCTAAACAAGTTCTCATCTGTTTACAGTCATTTTCACTGAATTTTTCATGTTTTCATGTAGTTTCCTATATTCTGCCTTCTGGCCCAAGTATAAGCTTTGCACACTTTATCAAACATCTTTCTACACACTGTTTTGAACTGAGGCAGCTCCGGAACATTGTCTCTCAACTGTGCTATAGAGTGTAGTACTACATTTCAGTGAAGTGTAAGGCTTTCCAAAGCTGCCGAACATGTTTCTTTCTCTATTTCAATGGTATTCTGCCTTGTATAACACACATTTACCACTCTAGTCTCCTTTAAGTAAACAATATAGGATTCATACAGTGTTTCATGTAATCTAAACTGGAATTAAGGATTTCCCTTATCTTACCTACCTTTTCTACACTAAGAACTGACTTGGAGATTCTCTTTCAGCTGTTCTAAACAGGTTTTCATCTGTTTGCAGTCATTTTCACTGAATTATTCATGTTTTCATGTAGTTTACTATATTCTGCCTTCTGGCCCAAGTATATCTTTGCCCACTTTATCAAACAACTTCCTACACACTGTTATAAACTTAGGGAGCTAGGGAACATTGTCTCTCAACTGTGTTATAGAGTGTATTACTACATTTCAGTGAAGTGTAAGGCTTTCCAAAGCTGCCGAACGTGTTTCTTTATCTATTTCAATAGTATTCTGCCTTGTATAACACACATTTACCACTCTAATCTCCTTTAAGTAAAGAATATAGGATTCATACAGTGTTTCATGTGATCTTAATTCGAATTAAGGATTTCCCGGATTTAGCTACTTTTCTACACTAAGAACTGACTTGGAGAATCTCTTTGAGCTATTCTAAAATAAGTTCTCATCTGTTTACAGTCATTTTCACTGAATTATTCATGTTTTCATGTAGTTTCCTATATTCTGCCTTCTTGCCCAAGTATAAGCTTTGCCCACTTTATCAAACAACTTCCTACACACTGTTATGAACTGAGGCACCTAGGGAACATTGTCTCTCAACTGTGTTATAGAGTGTAGTACTACATTTCAGTGAAGTGTAAGGCTTTCCAAAGCTGCAGAACATGTTTCTTTCTCTATTTCAATGGTATTCTGCCTTGTATAACACACATTTACCACTCTAGTCTCCTTTAAGTAATGAATATAGGATTCATACAGTGTTTGATGTTATCTTAACTGGAATTAAGGATTTCCCTTATCTTAGCTACCTTTTCTACACTAAGAACTGACTGGGAGAATCTCTTTCAGCTGTTCTAAACAAGTTTTCATCTGTTTGCAGTCATTTTCAGTGAATTATTCATGTTTTCATGTAGTTTCCTATATTCTGCCTTCTGGCCCAAGTATAAGCTTTGCCCACTTTATCAAACAACTTCCTACACACTGTTATGAACTGAGAGAGCTAGGGAACATTGTCTCTCAACTGTGTTATAGAGTGTAGTACTACATTTCATTGAAGTGTAAGGCTTTCCAAAGCTGCCGAACGTGTTTCTTTCTCTATTTCAATGGTATTCTGCTTTCTATAATACACATTTATCACTCTAGTATCTTTTAAGTAAACATTATAGGATTCATACAGTGTTTGATGTTATCTTAACTCGAATTAAGGATTTCCCTTATCTTAGCTACCTTTTCTACACTAAGAACTGACTTGGAGATTCTCTTTCAGCTGTTCTAAACAAGTTTTCATCTGTTTACAGTCATTTTCAGTGAATTATTCATGTTTTCATGTAGTTTCCTATATTCTGCCTTCTTGCCAAAGTATAAGCTTTGCCCACTTTATCAAACAACTTCCTACACACTGTTATGAACTGAGGGAGCTAGGGAACATTGTCTCTCAACTGTGTTATAGAGTGTAGTACTACATTTCAGTGAAGTGTAAGGCTTTCCAAAGCTGCCGAACGTGTTTCTTTATCTATTTCAATAGTATTCTGCCTTGTATAACACACATTTACCACTCTAATCTCCTTTAAGTAAAGAATATAGGATTCATACAGTGTTTCATGTGATCTTAATTCGAATTAAGGATTTCCCGGATTTAGGTACTTTTCTACACTAAGAACTGACTTGGAGAATCTCTTTCAGCTATTCTAAAATAAGTTCTCATCTGTTTACAGTCATTTTCACTGAATTATTCATGTTTTCATGTAGTTTCCTATATTCTGCCTTCTGGCCCAAGTATAAGCTTTGCCCACTTTATCAAACAACTTTCTACACACTGTTATGAACTGAGGCACCTAGGGAACATTGTCTCTCAACTGTGTTATAGAGTGTAGTAGTACATTTCATTGAAGTGTAAGGCTTTCCAAAGCTGCCGAACGTGTCTCTTTCTCTATTTCAATGGTATTCTGCCTTGTATAACACACATTTACCACTCTAGTCTCCTTTAAGTAATGAATATAGGATTCATACAGTGTTTGATGTTATCTTAACTGGAATTAAGGATTTCCCTTATCTTAGCTACCTTTTCTACACTAAGAACTGACTTGGAGATTCTCTTTCAGCTGTTCTAAACAAGTTTTCATCTGTTTGCAGTCATTTTTAGTGAATTATTCATGTTTTCATGTAGTTTCCTATATTCTGCCTTCTGGCCCAAGTATAAGCTTTGCCCACTTTATCAAACAACTACCTACACACTGTTATGAACTGAGAGAGCTAGGGAACATTGTCTCTCAACGGTGTTATAGAGTGTAGTACTACATTTCATTGAAGTGTAAGGCTTTCCAAAGCTGCCGAACGTGTTTCTTTCTCTATTTCAATGGTATTCTGCTTTCTATAACACACATTTATCACTCTAGTATCCTTTAAGTAAACATTATAGGATTCATACAGTGTTTGATGTTATCTTAACTCGAATTAAGGATTTCCCTTATCTTAGCTACCTTTTCTACACTAAGAACTGACTTGGAGATTCTCTTTCAGCTGTTCTAAACAAGTTTTCATCTGTTTACAGTCATTTTCAGTGAATTATTCATGTTTTCATGTAGTTTCCTATATTCTGCCTTCTTGCTAAAGTATAAGCTTTGCCCACTTTATCAAACCTCTTCCTACACACTGTTATGAACTGAGGGAGCTAGGGAACATTGTCTCTCAACTGTGTTATAGAGTGTAGTACTACATTTCAGTGAAGTGTAAGGCTTTCCAAAGCTGCCGAACGTGTCTCTTTCTCTATTTCAATGGTATTCTGCCTTATATAACACACATTTACCACTCTTGTGTCCTTTAAGTAAACAATATAGGATTCATACAGTGTTTCATGTGATCTTAACTCGAATTAAGAATTTCCCGGATTTAGCTACTTTTCTACACTAAGAACTGACTTGGAGAATCTCTTTCAGCTATTCTAAAACAAGTTCTCATCTGTTTACAGTCATTTTAACTGAATTATTCATGTTTTCATGTAGTTTCCTATATTCTGCCTTCTGGTCCAAGTATAAGCTTTGCCCACTTTATCAAACAACTTCCTACACACGGTTATGAACTGAGGCAGCTAGGGAACATTGTCTCTCAACTATGTTATAGAGTGTAGTACTACATTTCATTGAAGTGTAAGGCTTTCCAAAGCTGCTGAACGTGTTTCTTTCTCTATTTCAATGGTATTCTGCCTTGTATAACACACATTTACCACTCTAGTCTCCTTTAAGTAAACCATATAGGATTCATACAGTGTTTCATGTGATCTTAACTGGAATTAAGGATTTCCCTTATCTTAGCTACCTTTTCTACACTAAGAACTGACTTGGAGATTCTCTTTCAGCTGTTCTAAACAAGTTCTCATCTGTTTACAGTCATTTTCACTGAATTATTCATATTTTCATGTAGTTTCCTATATTCTGCCTTCTGGTCCAAGTATAAGCTTTGCCCACTTTATCAAACACCTTCTTACACACTGTTATGAACTGAGGCAGCTCGGGAACATTGTCTCTCAACTGTGTTATAGAGTGTAGTACTACAGTTCAGTGAAGTGTAAGGCTTTCCAAAGCTGCCGAACGTGTTTCTTTCTCTATTTCAATGGTATTCTGCCTTGTATAACACACATTTACCACTCTAGTCTCCTTTAAGTAAACAATATAGGATTCATACAGTGTTTCATGTGATCTTAACTGGAATTAAGGATTTCCCTTATCTTAGCTACCTTTTCTACACTAAGAACTGACTTGGAGATTCTCTTTCAGCTGTTCTAAACAAGTTTTCATCTGTTTACAGTCATTTTTAGTGAATTGTTCATGTTTTCATGTAGTTTCCTATATTCTGCCTTCTGGCCCAAGTACAAGCTTTGCACACTTTATCAAACACCTTCCTATACACTGTTATGAACTGAGGCAGCTCGGGAACATTGTCTCTCAACTGTGTTATAGAGTGTAGTACTACATTTTAGTGAAGTGTAAGGCTTTCCAAAGCTGCCGAACGTGTTTCTTTCTCTATTTCAATGGTATTCTGCCTTGTATAACACACATTTACCACTCTAGTCAACTTTAAGTAATGAATATAGGATTCATACAGTGTTTGATGTTATCTAAACTCGAATTAAGGATTTCCCTTATCTTAGCTACCTTTTCTACACTAAGAACTGACTTGGAGATTCTCTTTCAGCTGTTCTAAACAAGGTCTCATCTGTTTACAGTCATTTTCACTGAATTATTCATGTTTTCATGTAGTTTACTATATTCTGCCTTCTGGCCCAAGTATATCTTTGCCCACTTTATCAAACAACTTCCTACACACTGTTATAAACTGAGGGAGCTAGGGAACATTGTCTCTCAACTGTGTTATAGAGTGCATTACTACATTTCAGTGAAGTGTAAGGCTTTCCAAAGCTGCCGAACGTGTTTCTTTATCTATTTCAATAGTATTCTGCCTTGTATAACACACATTTACCACTCTAATCTCCTTTAAGTAAAGAATATAGGATTCATACAGTGTTTCATGTGATCTTAATTCGAATTAAGGATTTCCCGGATTTAGCTACATTTCTACACTAAGAACTGACTTGGAGAATCTCTTTCAGCTATTCTAAAATAAGTTCTCATCTGTTTACAGTCATTTTCACTGAATTATTCATGTTTTCATGTAGTTTCCTATATTCTGCCTTCTTGCCCAAGTATAAGCTTTGCCCACTTTATCAAACAACTTCCTACACACTGTTATGAACTGAGGCACCTAGGGAACATTGTCTCTCAACTGTGTTATAGAGTGTAGTACTACATTTCAGTGAAGTGTAAGGCTTTCCAAAGCTGCCGAACATGTTTCTTTCTCTATTTCAATGGTATTCTGCCTTGTATAACACACATTTACCACTCTAGTCTCCTTTAAGTAATGAATATAGGATTGATACAGTGTTTGATGTTATCTTAACTGGAATTAAGGATTTCCCTTATCTTAGCTACCTTTTCTACACTAAGAACTGACTTGGAGATTCTCTTTCAGCTGTTCTAATCAAGTTTTCATCTGTTTGCAGTCATTTTTAGTGAATTATTCATGTTTTCATGTAGTTTCCTATATTCTGCCTTCTGGCCCAAGTATAAGCTTTGCCCACTTTATCAAACAACTTCCTACACACTGTTATGAACTGAGAGAGCTAGGGAACATTGTCTCTCAACTGTGTTATAGAGTGTAGTACTACATTTCATTGAAGTGTAAGGCTTTCCAAAGCTGCCGAACGTGTTTCTTTCTCTATTTCAATGGTATTCTGCTTTCTATAACACACATTTATCACTCTAGTATCCTTTAAGTAAACATTATAAAATTCATACAGTGTTTGATGTTATCTTAACTCGAATTAAGGATTTCCCTTTTCTTAGCTACCTTTTCTACACTAAGAACTGACTTGGAGATTCTCTTTCAGCTGTTCTAAACAAGTTTTCATCTGTTTACAGTCATTTTCAGTGAATTATTCATGTTTTCATGTAGTTTCCTATATTCTGCCTTCTTGCCAAAGTATAAGCTTTGCCCACTTTATCAAACAACTTCCTACACACTGTTATGAACTGAGGGAGCTAGGGAACATTGTCTCTCAACTGTGTTATAGAGTGTAGTACTACATTTCAGTGAAGTGTAAGGCTTTCCAAAGCTGCCGAACGTGTTTCTTTCTCTATTTCAATGGTATTCTGCCTTGTATAACACGCATTTACCACTCTAGTCTCCTTTAAGTAAATCATATAGGATTCATACAGTGTTTCATGTGATCTTAACTGGAATTAAGGATTTCCCTTATCTTAGCTACCATTTCTACACTAAGAACTGACTTGGAGATTCTCTTTCAGCTGTTCTAAACAAGTTCTCATCTGTTTACAGTCATTTTCACTGAATTATTCATATTTTCATGTAGTTTCCTATATTCTGCCTTCTGGTCCAAGTATAAGCTTTGCCCACTTTATCAAACACCTTCTTACACACTGTTATGAACTGAGGCAGCTCGGGAACATTGTCTCTCAACTGTGTTATAGAGTGTAGTACTACAGTTCAGTGAAGTGTAAGGCTTTCCAAAGCTGCCGAACGTGTTTCTTTCTCTATTTCAATGGTATTCTGCCTTGTATAACACACATTTACCACTCTAGTCTCCTTTAAGTAAACAATATAGGATTCATACAGTGTTTCATGTGATCTTAACTGGAATTAAGGATTTCCCTTATCTTAGCTACCTTTTCTACACTAAGAACTGACTTGGAGATTCTCTTTCAGCTGTTCTAAACAAGTTTTCATCTGTTTACAGTCATTTTTAGTGAATTGTTCATGTTTTCATGTAGTTTCCTATATTCTGCCTTCTGGCCCAAGTACAAGCTTTGCACACTTTATCAAACACCTTCCTATACACTGTTATGAACTGAGGCAGCTCGGGAACATTGTCTCTCAACTGTGTTATAGAGTGTAGTACTACATTTTAGTGAAGTGTAAGGCTTTCCAAAGCTGCCGAACGTGTTTCTTTCTCTATTTCAATGGTATTCTGCCTTGTATAACACACATTTACCACTCTAGTCAACTTTAAGTAATGAATATAGGATTCATACAGTGTTTGATGTTATCTAAACTCGAATTAAGGATTTCCCTTATCTTAGCTACCTTTTCTACACTAAGAACTGACTTGGAGATTCTCTTTCAGCTGTTCTAAACAAGGTCTCATCTGTTTACAGTCATTTTCACTGAATTATTCATGTTTTCATGTAGTTTACTATATTCTGCCTTCTGGCCCAAGTATATCTTTGCCCACTTTATCAAACAACTTCCTACACACTGTTATAAACTGAGGGAGCTAGGGAACATTGTCTCTCAACTGTGTTATAGAGTGCATTACTACATTTCAGTGAAGTGTAAGGCTTTCCAAAGCTGCCGAACGTGTTTCTTTATCTATTTCAATAGTATTCTGCCTTGTATAACACACATTTACCACTCTAATCTCCTTTAAGTAAAGAATATAGGATTCATACAGTGTTTCATGTGATCTTAATTCGAATTAAGGATTTCCCGGATTTAGCTACATTTCTACACTAAGAACTGACTTGGAGAATCTCTTTCAGCTATTCTAAAATAAGTTCTCATCTGTTTACAGTCATTTTCACTGAATTATTCATGTTTTCATGTAGTTTCCTATATTCTGCCTTCTTGCCCAAGTATAAGCTTTGCCCACTTTATCAAACAACTTCCTACACACTGTTATGAACTGAGGCACCTAGGGAACATTGTCTCTCAACTGTGTTATAGAGTGTAGTACTACATTTCAGTGAAGTGTAAGGCTTTCCAAAGCTGCCGAACATGTTTCTTTCTCTATTTCAATGGTATTCTGCCTTGTATAACACACATTTACCACTCTAGTCTCCTTTAAGTAATGAATATAGGATTGATACAGTGTTTGATGTTATCTTAACTGGAATTAAGGATTTCCCTTATCTTAGCTACCTTTTCTACACTAAGAACTGACTTGGAGATTCTCTTTCAGCTGTTCTAATCAAGTTTTCATCTGTTTGCAGTCATTTTTAGTGAATTATTCATGTTTTCATGTAGTTTCCTATATTCTGCCTTCTGGCCCAAGTATAAGCTTTGCCCACTTTATCAAACAACTTCCTACACACTGTTATGAACTGAGAGAGCTAGGGAACATTGTCTCTCAACTGTGTTATAGAGTGTAGTACTACATTTCATTGAAGTGTAAGGCTTTCCAAAGCTGCCGAACGTGTTTCTTTCTCTATTTCAATGGTATTCTGCTTTCTATAACACACATTTATCACTCTAGTATCCTTTAAGTAAACATTATAAAATTCATACAGTGTTTGATGTTATCTTAACTCGAATTAAGGATTTCCCTTTTCTTAGCTACCTTTTCTACACTAAGAACTGACTTGGAGATTCTCTTTCAGCTGTTCTAAACAAGTTTTCATCTGTTTACAGTCATTTTCAGTGAATTATTCATGTTTTCATGTAGTTTCCTATATTCTGCCTTCTTGCCAAAGTATAAGCTTTGCCCACTTTATCAAACAACTTCCTACACACTGTTATGAACTGAGGGAGCTAGGGAACATTGTCTCTCAACTGTGTTATAGAGTGTAGTACTACATTTCAGTGAAGTGTAAGGCTTTCCAAAGCTGCCGAACGTGTTTCTTTCTCTATTTCAATGGTATTCTGCCTTGTATAACACGCATTTACCACTCTAGTCTCCTTTAAGTAAATCATATAGGATTCATACAGTGTTTCATGTGATCTTAACTGGAATTAAGGATTTCCCTTATCTTAGCTACCATTTCTACACTAAGAACTGACTTGGAGATTCTCTTTCAGCTGTTCTAAACAAGTTCTCATCTGTTTACAGTCATTTTCACTGAATTATTGATATTTTCATGTAGTTTCCTATATTCTGCCTTCTGGTCCAAGTATAAGCTTTGCCCACTTTATCAAACACCTTCTTACACACTGTTATGAACTGAGGCAGCTCGGGAACATTGTCTCTCAACTGTGTTATAGAGTGTAGTACTACAGTTCAGTGAAGTGTAAGGCTTTCCAAAGCTGCCGAACGTGTTTCTTTCTCTATTTCAATGGTATTCTGCCTTGTATAACACACATTTACCACTCTAGTCTCCTTTAAGTAAACAATATAGGATTCATACAGTGTTTCATGTGATCTTAACTGGAATTAAGGATTTCCCTTATCTTAGCTACCTTTTCTACACTAAGAACTGACTTGGAGATTCTCTTTCAGCTGTTCTAAACAAGTTTTCATCTGTTTACAGTCATTTTCAGTGAATTATTCATGTTTTCATGTAGTTTCCGATATTCTGCCTTCTTGCCAAAGTATAAGCTTTGCCCACTTTATCAAACAACTTCCTACACACTGTTATGAACTGAGGGAGCTAGGGAACATTGTCTCTCAACTGTGTTATAGAGTGTAGTACTACATTTCAGTGAAGTGTAAGGCTTTCCAAAGCTGCCGAACGTGTCTCTTTCTCTATTTCAATGGTATTCTGCCTTATATAACACACATTTACCACTCTTGTGTCCTTTAAGTAAACAATATAGGATTCATACAGTGTTTCATGTGATCTTAACTCGAATTAAGGATTTCCCGGATTTAGCTACTTTTCTACACTAAGAACTGACTTGGAGAATCTCTTTCAGCTATTCTAAAACAAGTTCTCATCTGTTTACAGTCATTTTAACTGAATTATTCATGTTTTCATGTAGTTTCCTATATTCTGCCTTCTGGCCCAAGTATAAGCTTTGCCCACTTTATCAAACAACTTCCTACACACGGTTATGAACTGAGGCAGCTAGGGAACATTGTCTCTCAACTATGTTATAGAGTGTAGTACTACATTTCATTGAAGTGTAAGGCTTTCCAAAGCTGCCGAACGTGTTTCTTTCTCTATTTCAATGGTATTCTGCCTTGTATAACACGCATTTACCACTCTAGTCTCCTTTAAGTAAATCATATAGGATTCATACAGTGTTTCATGTGATCTTAACTGGAATTAAGGATTTCCCTTATCTTAGCTACCATTTCTACACTAAGAACTGACTTGGAGATTCTCTTTCAGCTGTTCTAAACAAGTTCTCATCTGTTTACAGTCATTTTCACTGAATTATTGATATTTTCATGTAGTTTCCTATATTCTGCCTTCTGGTCCAAGTATAAGCTTTGCCCACTTTATCAAACACCTTCTTACACACTGTTATGAACTGAGGCAGCTCGGGAACATTGTCTCTCAACTGTGTTATAGAGTGTAGTACTACAGTTCAGTGAAGTGTAAGGCTTTCCAAAACTGTCGAACGTGTTTCTTTCTCTATTTCAATGGTATTCTGCCTTGTATAACACACATTTACCACTCTGGTCTCCTTTAAGTAAACAATATAGGATTCATACAGTGTTTCATGTGATCTAAACTGGAATTAAGGATTTCCATTATCTTAGCTACCTTTTCTACACTAAGAACTGACTTGGAGATTCTCTTTCAGCTGTTCTAAACAAGTTTTCATCTGTTTACAGTCATTTTTAGTGAATTGTTCATGTTTTCATGTAGTTTCCTATATTCTGCCTTCTGGCCCAAGTACAAGCTTTGCACACTTTATCAAACACCTTCCTACACACTGTTATGAACTGAGGCAGCTCGGGAACATTGTCTCTCAACTGTGTTATAGAGTGTAGTACTACATTTTAGTGAAGTGTAAGGCTTTCCAAAGCTGACGAACGTGTTTCTTTCTCTATTTCAATGGTATTCTGCCTTGTATAACACACATTTACCACTCTAGTCAACTTTAAGTAATGAATATAGGATTCATACAGTGTTTGATGTTATCTTAACTCGAATTAAGGATTTCCCTTATCTTAGCTACCTTTTCTACACTAAGAACTGACTTGGAGATTCTCTTTCAGCTGTTCTAAACAAGTTTTCATCTGTTTACAGTCATTTTCAGTGAATTATTCATGTTTTCATGTAGTTTCCTATATTCTGCCTTCTTGCCAAAGTATAAGCTTTGCCCACTTTATCAAACAACTTCTTACACACTGTTATGAATTGAGGCAGCTAGGGAACATTGTCTCTCAACTGTGTTATAGAGTGTAGTACTACATTTCAGTGAAGTGTAAGGCTTTCCAAAGCTGCCGAACATGTTTCTTTCTCTATTTCAATGGTATTCTGCCTTGTATAACACACATTTACCACTCTAGTCTCCTTTAAGTAATGAATATAGGATTCATACAGTGTTTGATGTTATCTTAACTGGAATTAATGATTTCCCTTATCTTTGCTACCTTTTCTACACTAAGAACTGACTTGGAGATTCTCTTTCAGCTGTTCTAAACAAGTTTTCATCTGTTTGCAGTCATTTTCAGTGAATTATTCATGTTTTCATGTAGTTTCCTATATTCTGCCTTCTGGCCCAAGTATAAGCTTTGCCCACTTTATCAAACACCTTCTTACACACTGTTATAAACTGAGGGAGCTAGGGAACATTGTCTCTCAACTGTGTTATAGAGTGTAGTACTACATTTCAGTGAAGTGTAAGGCTTTCCGAAGCTGCCGCACATGTTTCTTTCTCTATTTCAATGGTATTCTGCCTTGTATAACACACATTTACCACTCTAGTCTCCTTTAAGTAAAGAATATAGGATTCATTCAGTGTTTCATGTGATCTTAACTCGAATTAAGGATTTCCCAGATCTTAGTTACCTTTTCTACACTAAGAAATGACTTGGAGAATCTCTTTCAGCTTTTCTAAACAAGTTCTCATCTGTTTACAGTCATTTTCACTGAATTATTCATGTTTTCATGTAGTTTCCTATATTCTGCCTTCTGGTCCAAGTATAAGCTTTGCCCACTTTATCAAAAAACTTCATACACACTGTTTTGAACTGAGGCAGCTCGGGAACATTTTCTCTCAACTGTGTTATAGAGTGTAGTACTACATTTCAGTGAAGTGTAAGGCATCCAAAGCTGCTGAACGTGTTTCTTTCTCTATTTCAATGGTATTCTGCCTTGTATAACACACATTTACCACTCTAGTCTCCGTTTAAGTAATGAATATAGCATTCATACAGTGTTTGATGTTATCTAAACTCGAATTAAGGATTTCCCTTATCTTAGCTACCTTTCTACACTAAGAACTGACTTGGAGATTCTCTTTCAGCTGTTCTAAAAAAGTTCTCATCTGTTTACAGTCATTTTCACTGAATTATTCATGTTTTCATGTAGTTTCCTATATTCTGCCTTCTGGCCCAAGTATAAGCTTTGCCCACTTTATCAAACACCTTCCTACACACTGTTATGAACTGAGGCAGCTCGGGAACATTGTCTCTCAACTGTGTTATAGAGTGTAGTACTACAGTTCAGTGAAGTGTAAGGCTTTCCAAAACTGCCGAACGTGTTTCTTTCTCTATTTCAATGGTATTCTGCCTTGTATAACACACATTTACCACTCTAGTCTCCTTTAAGTAAACAATATAGGATTCATACAGTGTTTCATGTGATCTAAACTGGAATTAAGGATTTCCCTTATCTTAGCTACCTTTTCTACACTAAGAACTGACTTGGAGATTCTCTTTCAGCTGTTCTAAACAAGTTTTCATCTGTTTACAGTCATTTTTAGTGAATTGTTCATGTTTTCATGTAGTTTCCTATATTCTGCCTTCTGGCCCATGTACAAGCTTTGCACACTTTATCAAACACCTTCCTACAAACTGTTATGAACTGAGGCAGCTCGGGAACATTGTCTCTCAACTGTGTTATAGAGTGTAGTACTACATTTTAGTGAAGTGTAAGGCTTTCCAAAGCTGCCGAACGTGTTTCTTTCTCTATTTCAATGGTATTCTGCCTTGTATAACACACATTTCCCACTCTAGTCAACTTTAAGTAATGAATATAGGATTCATACAGTGTTTGATGTTATCTAAACTCGAATTAAGGATTTCCCTTATCTTAGCTACCTTTTCTACACTAAGAACTGACTTGGAGATTCTCTTTCAGCTGTTCTAAACAAGGTCTCATCTGTTTACAGTCATTTTCACTGAATTATTCATGTTTTCATGTAGTTTACTATATTCTGCCTTCTGGCCCAAGTATATCTTTGCCCCCTTTATCAAACAACTTCCTACACACTGTTATAAACTGAGGGAGCTAGGGAACATTGTCTCTCAACTGTGTTATAGAGTGTATTACTACATTTCAGTGAAGTGTAAGGCTTTCCAAAGCTGCCGAACGTGTTTCTTTATGTATTTCAATAGTATTCTGCCTTGTATAACACACATTTACCACTCTAATCTCCTTTAAGTAAAGAATATAGGATTCATACAGTGTTTCATGTGATCTTAATTCGAATTAAGGATTTCCCGGATTTAGCTACTTTTCTACACTAAGAACTGACTTGGAGAATCTCTTTCAGCTATTCTAAAACAAGTTCTCATCTGTTTTCAGTAATTTTAACTGAATTATTCATGTTTTCATGTAGTTTCCTATATTCTGCCTTCTGGTTCAAGTATAAGCTTTGCCCACTTTATCAAACAACTTCCTACACACGGTTATGAACTGAGGCAGCTAGGGAACATTGTCTCTCAACTGTGTTATAGAGTGTATTACTACATTTCAGTGAAGTGTAAGGCTTTCCAAAGCTGCCGAACGTGTTTCTTTCTCTATTTCAATGGTATTCTGCCTTGTATAACACAAATTTACCACTCTAGTCTCCTTTAAGTAAAGAATATAGGATTCATACAGTGTTTCATGTGATCTTAACTGGAATTAAGGATTTCCCTTATCTTAGCTACCTTTTCTACACTAAGAACTGACTTGGAGATTCTCTTTCAGCTGTTCTAAGCAAGTTCTCATCTGTTTACAGTCATTTTCACTGAATTATTCATGTTTTCATGTAGTTTCCTATATTCTGCCTTCTGGCCCAAGTATAACCTTTGCCCACTTTATCAAACACGTTCCTACACACTGTTATGAACTGAGGCAGCTAGGGAACATTGTCTCTCAACTGTGTTATAGAGTGTAGTACTACATTTCAGTGAAGTGTAAGGCTTTCTAAAGCTGCCGAACATGTTTCTTTCTCTATTTCAATGGTATTCTGCCTCGTATAGCACACATTTACGACTCTAGTCTCCTTTAAGTAAAGAATATAGGATTCATACAGTGTTTGATGTTATCTTAACTCGAATTAAGGATTTCCCTTATCTTACCTACCTTTTCTACACTAAGAACTGCCATGGAGATTCTCTTTCAGCTGTTCTAAACAAGTTCTCATCTGTTTACAGTCATTTTCACTGAATTATTCATGTTTCCATGTAGTTTCCTATATTCTGCCTTCTGGCCCAACTATAAGCTTTGCCCACTTTATCAAAAACTTCCTGCACACTGTTATGAACTGAGGCAGCTCGGGAACATTGTCTCTCAACTGTGTTATAGAGTCTGGTACTACATTTCAGTGAAGTGTAAGGCTTTCCAAAGCTGCCGAACGTGTTTCTTTCTCTATTTCAATGTTATTCTGCCTTGTATAACACACATTTACCACTCTAGTCTCCTTTAAGTAAAGAATATAGGATTCATACAGTGTTTCATGTGATCTTAACTGGAATTAAGGATTTCCCTTATCTTAGCTACCTTTTCTATACTAAGAACTGCCTTGGAGATTCTCTTTCAGCTGTTCTAAGCAAGTTCTCATCAGTTTACAGTCATTTTCACTGAATTATTCATGTTTTCATGTAGTTTCCTATATTCTGCCTTCTGGCCCAAGTATAAGCTTTGCCCACTTTATCAAACAACTTCCTACACACTGTTATGAACTGAGGGAGCTAGGGAACATTGTCTCTCAACTGTGTTATAGAGTGTAGTACTACATTTCAGTGAAGTGTAAGGCTTTCCAAAGCTGCCGAACGTGTTTTTTCTCTATTTCAATGGTATTCTGCCTTGTATAATACACATTTACCACTCTAGTCTCCTTTAAGTAAAGAATATAGGATTCATACAGTGTTTCATGTGATCTTAACTCGAATTAAGGATTTCCCGGATTTAGCTACTTTTCTACACTAAGAACTGACTTGGAGAATTTCTTTCAGCTCTTCTAAAACAAGTTTTCATCTGTTTAAAGTCATTTTCACTGAATTATTCATGTTTTCATGTAGTTTCCTATATTCTGTCTTCTGGCCCAAGTATAAGCTTTGCCCACTTTATCAAACACCTTCCTACACACTGTTATGAACTGAGGCAGCTAGGGAACATTGTCTCTCAACTGTGTTATAGAGTGTAGTACTACATTTCAGTGAAGTGTAAGGCTTTCCAAAGCTGCCGAACGTGTTTCTTTCTCTATTTCAATGGTATTCTGCCTCGTATAGCACACATTTACCACTCTAGTCTCCTTTAAGTAAAGAATATAGGATTCATACAGTGTTTGATGTTATCTTAACTCGAATTAAGGATTTCCCTTATCTTACCTACCTTTTCTACACTAAGATCTGCGTTGGAGATTCTCTTTCAGCTGTTCTAAACAAGTTCTCATCTGTTTACAGTCATTTTCACTGAATTATTCATGTTTCCATGTAGTTTCCTATATTCTGCCTTCTGGCCCAACAATAAGCTTTGCCCACTTTATCAAACAACTTCCTACACGCTGTTATGAACTGAGGCAGCTCGGGAACATTGTCTCTCAACTGTGTTATAGAGTGTAGTACTACATTTCAGTGAAGTGTAAGGCTTTCCAAAGCTGCCGAACGTGTTTCTTTCTCTATTTCAATGGTATTCTGCCTTGTATAACACACATTTACCACTCTAGTCTCCTTTAAGTAAAGAATATAGGATTCATACAGTGTTTCATGTGATCTTAACTGGAATTAAGGATTTCCCTTATGTTAGCTACATTTTCTACACTAAGAACTGCCTTGGAGATTCTCTTTCAGCTGTTCTAAACAAGTTCTCATCTGTTTACAGTCATTTTCACTGAATTATTGATGTTTTCATGTATTTTCCTATATTCTGCCTTCTGGCCCAAGTATAAGCTTTGCCCACTTTATCAAACACCTTCCTACACACTGTTATGAACTGAGGCAGCTAGGGAACATTGTCTCTCAACTGTGTTATAGAGTGTAGTACTACATTTCAGTGAAGTGTAAGGCTTTCCAAAGCTGCCGAACATGTTTCTTTCTCTATTTCAATGGTATTCTGCCTCGTATAGCACACATTTACCACTCTAGTCTCCTTTAAGTAAAGAATATAGGATTCATACAGTGTTTGATGTTATCTTAACTCGAATTAAGGATTTCCCTTATATTACCTACCTTTTCTACACTAAGAACTGCCATGGAGATTCTCTTTCAGCTGTTCTAAACAAGTTCTCATCTGTTTACAGTCATTTTCACTGAATTATTCATGTTTCCATGTAGTTTCCTATATTCTGCCTTCTGGCCCAACTATAAGCTTTGCCCACTTTATCAAAAACTTCCTGCACACTGTTATGAACTGAGGCAGCTCGGGAACATTGTCTCTCAACTGTGTTATAGAGTGTGGTACTACATTTCAGTGAAGTGTAAGGCTTTCCAAAGCTGCCGAACGTGTTTCTTTCTCTATTTCAATGTTATTCTGCCTTGTATAACACACATTTACCACTCTAGTCTCCTTTAAGTAAAGAATATAGGATTCATACAGTGTTTCATGTGATCTTAACTGGAATTAAGGATTTCCCTTATCTTAGCTACCTTTTCTATACTAAGAACTGCCTTGGAGATTCTCTTTCAGCTGTTCTAAGCAAGTTCTCATCAGTTTACAGTCATTTTCACTGAATTATTCATGTTTTCATGTAGTTTCCTATATTCTGCCTTCTGGCCCAAGTATAACCTTTGCCCACTTTATCAAACACCTTCCTACACACTGTTATGAACTGAGGCAGCTAGGGAACATTGTCTCTCAACTGTGTTATAGAGTGTAGTACTACATTTCAGTGAAGTGTAAGGCTTTCCAAAGCTGCCGAACGTGTTTCTTTCTCTATTTCAATGGTATTCTGCCTTGTATAACACACATTTACCACTCTAGTCTCCTTTAAGTAAAGAATATAGGAATCATACAGTGTTTCATGTGATCTTAACTCGAATTAAGGATTTACCGGATTTAGCTACTTTTCTACACTAAGAACTGACTTGGAGAATCTCTTTCAGCTGTTCTAAAAGAAGTTCTCATCCGTTTACAGTAATTTTCACTGAATTATTCATGTTTTCATGTAGTTTCCTATATTCTGCCTTCTGGTCCAAGTATAAGCTTTGCCCACTTTATCAAACAACTTCCTACACACTGTTGTGAACTGAGGCAGCTAGGGAACATTGTCTCTCAATTGTGTTATAGAGTGTAGAACTACATTTCAGTGAAGTGTAAGGTTTTCCAAAGCTGCCGAATGTGTTTCTTTCTCTGTTTCAATGGTATTCTGCCTTGTATAACACACATTTACTACTCTTGTCTCCTTTAAGTAAACAATATAGGATTCATAAAGTGTTTCATGTGATCTTAACTCGAATTAAGGATTTCCCTTATCTTACCTACCTTTTCTACACTAAGAACTGCCTTGGAGATTCTCTTTCAGCTCTTCTAAACAAGTTCTCATCTGTTTACAGTCATTTTCACTGAATTATTCATGTTTCCATGTAGTTTCCTATATTCTGCCTTCTGGCCCAACAATAAGCTTTGCCCACTTTATCAAACAACTTCCTACACACTGTTATGAACTGAGGCAGCTCGGGAACATTGTCTCTCAACTGTGTTATAGAGTGTGGTACTACATTTCAGTGAAGTGTAAGGCTTTCCAAAGCTGCCGAACGTGTTTCTTTCTCTATTTCAATGTTATTCTGCCTTGTATAACACACATTTACCACTCTAGTCTCCTTTAAGTAAAGAATATAGGATTCATACAGTGTTTCATGTGATCTTAACTGGAATTAAGGATTTCCCTTATCTTAGCTACCTTTTCTATACTAAGAACTGCCTTGGAGATTC
This sequence comes from Pipistrellus hanaki, assembly GCF_964339955.1. NCBI lineage: Eukaryota > Metazoa > Chordata > Mammalia > Chiroptera > Vespertilionidae > Pipistrellus > Pipistrellus hanaki. The sequence goes on from NW_028182290.1 coordinate 695,574, forward strand.
TCTTTCAGCTGTTCTAAGCAAGTTCTCATCAGTTTACAGTCATTTTCACTGAATTATTCATGTTTTCATGTAGTTTCCTATATTCTGCCTTCTGGCCCAAGTATAAGCTTTGCCCACTTTATCAAACAACTTCCTACACACTGTTATGAACTGAGGGAGCTAGGGAACATTGTCTCTCAACTGTGTTATAGAGTGTAGTACTACATTTCAGTGAAGTGTAAGGCTTTCCAAAGCTGCCGAACGTGTTTTTTCTCTATTTCAATGGTATTCTGCTTTGTATAACACACATTTACCACTCTAGTCTCCTTTAAGTAAAGAATATAGGATTCATACAGTGTTTCATGTGATCTTAACTCGAATTAAGGATTTCCCGGATTTAGCTACTTTTCTACACTAAGAACTGACTTGGAGAATTTCTTTAAGCTCTTCTAAAACAAGTTTTCATCTGTTTACAGTCATTTTCACTGAATTATTCATGTTTTCATGTAGTTTCCTATATTCTGCCTTCTGGCCCAAGTATAAGCTTTGCCCACTTTATCAAACACCTTCCTACACACTGTTATGAACTGAGGCAGCTAGGGAACATTGACTCTCAACTGTGTTATAGAGTGTAGTACTACATTTCAGTGAAGTGTAAGGCTTTCCAAAGCTGCCGAACGTGTTTCTTTCTCTATTTCAATGGTATTCTGCATTGTATAACACACATTTACCACTCTAGTCTCCTTTAAGTAAAGAATATAGGATTCATACCGTGTTTCATGTGATCTTAACTGGAATTAAGGATTTCCCTTATCTTAGCTACCATTTCTACACTAAGAACTGACTTGGAGATTCTCTTTCAGCTGTTCTAAACAAGTTCTCATCTGTTTACAGTCATTTTCACTGAATTATTCATGTTTTCATGTAGTTTCCTATATTCTGCCTTCTGGCCCAAGTATAAGCTTTGCCCACTTTATCAAACAACTTCCTACATACTGTTATGAACTGAGGGAGCTAGGGAACATTGTCTCTCAACTGTGTTATAGAGTGTAGTAGTACATTTCAGTGAAGTGTAAGGCTTTCCAAAGCTGCCGAACGTGTTTCTTTCTCTATTTCAATGGTATTCTGCCTTGTATAACACACATTTACCACTCTAGTCTCCTTTAAGTAAAGAATATAGGATTCATACAGTGTTTCATGTGATCTGAACTGGAATTAAGGATTTCCCTTATCTTAGCTACCTTTTCTACACTAAGAACTGCCTTGGAGATTCTCTTTCAGCTGTTCTAAGCAAGTTCTCATCTGTTTACAGTCATTTTCACTGAATTATTCATGTTTTCATGTAGTTTCCTATATTCTGCCTTCTGGCCCAAGTATAAGCTTTGCCCACTTTATCAAACAACTTCCTACACACTGTTATGAACTGAGGCAGCTCGGGAACATTGTCTCTCAACTGTGTTATAGAGTGTAGTACTACATTTCAGTGAAGTGTAAGGCTTTCCAAAGCTGCCGAACGTGTTTCTTTCTCTATTTCAATGGTATTCTGCCTTGTATAACACACATTTACCACTCTAGTCTCCTTTAAGTAAAGAATATAGGATTCATACCGTGTTTCATGTGATCTTAACTGGAATTAAGGATTTCCCTTATCTTAGCTACCTTTTCTACACTAAGAACTGACTTGGAGATTCTCTTTCAGCTGTTCTAAACAAGTTCTCATCTGTTTACAGTCATTTTCACTGAATTATTCATGTTTTCATGTAGTTTCCTATATTCTGCCTTCTGGCCCAAGTATAAGCTTTGCCCACTTTATCAAACAACTTCCTACACACTGTTATGAACTGAGGGAGCTAGGGAACATTGTCTCTCAACTGTGTTATAGAGTGTAGTACTTCATTTCAGTGAAATGTAAGGCTTTCCAAAGCTGCCGAACGTGTTTCTTTCTCTATTTCAATGGTATTCTGCCTTGTATAACACACATTTACCACTCTAGTCTCCTTTAAGTAAAGAATATAGGATTCATACAGTGTTTCATGTGATCTTAACTGGAATTAAGGATTTCCCTTATTTTAGCTACCTTTTCTACACTAAGAACTGCCTTGGAGATTCTCTTTCAGCTGTTCTAAGCAAGTTCTCATCTGTTTACAGTCATTTTCACTTAAGTATTCATGTTTTCATGTAGTTTCCTATATTCTGCCTTCTGGCCCAAGTATAAACTTTGCCCACTTTATCAAACAACTTCCTACACACTGTTATGAACTGAGGCAGCTCGGGAACATTGTCTCTCAACTGTGTTATAGAGTGTAGTACTACATTTCAGTGAAGTGTAAGGCTTTCCAAAGCTGCCGAACGTGTTTCTTTCTCTATTTCAATGGTATTCTGCCTTGTATAACACACATTTACCACTCTAGTCTCCTTTAAGTAAAGAATATAGGATTCATACCGTGTTTCATGTGATCTTAACTGGAATTAAGGATTTCCCTTATCTTAGCTACCTTTTCTACACTAAGAACTGACTTGGAGATTCTCTTTCAGCTGTTCTAAGCAAGTTCTCATCTGTTTACAGTCATTTTCACTGAATTATTCATGTTTTCATGTAGTTTCCTATATTCTGCCTTCTGGCCCAAGTATAAGCTTTGCCCACTTTATCAAACAACTTCCTACACACTGTTATGAACTGAGGGAGCTAGGGAACATTGTCTCTCAACTGTGTTATAGAGTGTAGTAGTACATTTCAGTGAAGTGTAAGGCTTTCCAAAGCTGCCGAACGTGTTTCTTCCTCTATTTCAATGGTATTCTGCCTTGTATAACACACATTTACCACTCTAGTCTCCTTTAAGTAAAGAATATAGGATTCATACAGTGTTTCATGTGATCTTAACTGGAATTAAGGATTTCCCTTATTTTAGCTACCTTTTCTACACTAAGAACTGCCTTGGAGATTCTCTTTCAGCTGTTCTAAGCAAGTTCTCATCTGTTTACAGTCATTTTCACTGAATTATTCATGTTTTCATGTAGTTTCCTATATTCTGCCTTCTGGCCCAAGTATAAGCTTTGCCCACTTTATCAAACAACTTCCTACACACTGTTATGAACTGAGGGAGCTAGGGAACATTGTCTCTCAACTGTGTTATAGAGTGTAGTAGTACATTTCAGTGAAGTGTAAGGCTTTCCAAAGCTGCCGAACGTGTTTCTTTCTCTATTTCAATGGTATTCTGCCTTGTATAACACACATTTACCACTCTAGTCTCCTTTAAGTAAAGAATATAGGATTCATACAGTGTTTCATGTGATCTGAACTGGAATTAAGGATTTCCCTTATCTTAGCTACCTTTTCTACACTAAGAACTGCCTTGGAGATTCTCTTTCAGCTGTTCTAAGCAAGTTCTCATCTGTTTACAGTCATTTTCACTGAATTATTCATGTTTTCATGTAGTTTCCTATATTCTGCCTTCTGGCCCAAGTATAAGCTTTGCCCACTTTATCAAACAACTTCCTACACACTGTTATGAACTGAGGCAGCTCGGGAACATTGTCTCTCAACTGTGTTATAGAGTGTAGTACTACATTTCAGTGAAGTGTAAGGCTTTCCAAAGCTGCCGAACGTGTTTCTTTCTCTATTTCAATGGTATTCTGCCTTGTATAACACACATTTACCACTCTAGTCTCCTTTAAGTAAAGAATATAGGATTCATACCGTGTTTCATGTGATCTTAACTGGAATTAAGGATTTCCCTTATCTTAGCTACCTTTTCTACACTAAGAACTGACTTGGAGATTCTCTTTCAGCTGTTCTAAACAAGTTCTCATCTGTTTACAGTCATTTTCACTGAATTATTCATGTTTTCATGTAGTTTCCTATATTCTGCCTTCTGGCCCAAGTATAAGCTTTGCCCACTTTATCAAACAACTTCCTACACACTGTTATGAACTGAGGGAGCTAGGGAACATTGTCTCTCAACTGTGTTATAGAGTGTAGTACTTCATTTCAGTGAAATGTAAGGCTTTCCAAAGCTGCCGAACGTGTTTCTTTCTCTATTTCAATGGTATTCTGCCTTGTATAACACACATTTACCACTCTAGTCTCCTTTAAGTAAAGAATATAGGATTCATACAGTGTTTCATGTGATCTTAACTGGAATTAAGGATTTCCCTTATTTTAGCTACCTTTTCTACACTAAGAACTGCCTTGGAGATTCTCTTTCAGCTGTTCTAAGCAAGTTCTCATCTGTTTACAGTCATTTTCACTGAAGTATTCATGTTTTCATGTAGTTTCCTATATTCTGCCTTCTGGCACAAGTATAAACTTTGCCCACTTCATCAAACAACTTCCTACACACTGTTATGAACTGAGGCAGCTCGGGAACATTGTCTCTCAACTGTGTTATAGAGTGTAGTACTACATTTCAGTGAAGTGTAAGGCTTTCCAAAGCTGCCGAACGTGTTTCTTTCTCTATTTCAATGGTATTCTGCCTTGTATAACACACATTTACCACTCTAGTCTCCTTTAAGTAAAGAATATAGGATTCATACCGTGTTTCATGTGATCTTAACTGGAATTAAGGATTTCCCTTATCTTAGCTACCTTTTCTACACTAAGAACTGACTTGGAGATTCTCTTTCAGCTGTTCTAAACAAGTTCTCATCTGTTTACAGTCATTTTCACTGAATTATTCATGTTTCCATGTAGTTTCCTATATTCTGCCTTCTGGCCCAACCATAAGCTTTGCCCACTTTATCAAACAACTTCCTACACACTGTTATGAACTGAGGCAGCTCGGGAACATTGTCTCTCAACTGTGTTATAGAGTGTAGTACTACATTTCAGTGAAGTGTAAGGCTTTCCAAAGCTGCCGAACGTGTTTCTTTCTCTATTTCAATGGTATTCTGCCTTGTATAACACACATTTACCACTCTAGTCTCCTTTAAGTAAAGAATATAGGATTCATACAGTGTTTCATGTGATCTTAACTGGAATTAAGGATTTCCCTTATCTTAGCTACCTTTTCTACACTAAGAACTGCCTTGGAGATTCTCTTTCAGCTGTTCTAAGCAAGTTCTCATCAGTTTACAGTCATTTTCACTGAATTATTCATGTTTTCATGTAGTTTCCTATATTCTGCCTTCTGGCCCAAGTATAAGCTTTGCCCACTTTATCAAACAACTTCCTACACACTGTTATGAACTGAGGGAGCTAGGGAACATTGTCTCTCAACTGTGTTATAGAGTGTAGTACTACATTTCAGTGAAGTGTAAGGCTTTCCAAAGCTGCCGAACGTGTTTTTTCTCTATTTCAATGGTATTCTGCCTTGTATAATACACATTTACCACTCTAGTCTCCTTTAAGTAAAGAATATAGGATTCATACAGTGTTTCATGTGATCTTAACTCGAATTAAGGATTTCCCGGATTTAGCTACTTTTCTACACTAAGAACTGACTTGGAGAATTTCTTTCAGCTCTTCTAAAACAAGTTTTCATCTGTTTAAAGTCATTTTCACTGAATTATTCATGTTTTCATGTAGTTTCCTATATTCTGTCTTCTGGCCCAAGTATAAGCTTTGCCCACTTTATCAAACACCTTCCTACACACTGTTATGAACTGAGGCAGCTAGGGAACATTGTCTCTCAACTGTGTTATAGAGTGTAGTACTACATTTCAGTGAAGTGTAAGGCTTTCCAAAGCTGCCGAACGTGTTTCTTTCTCTATTTCAATGGTATTCTGCCTCGTATAGCACACATTTACCACTCTAGTCTCCTTTAAGTAAAGAATATAGGATTCATACAGTGTTTGATGTTATCTTAACTCGAATTAAGGATTTCCCTTATCTTACCTACCTTTTCTACACTAAGATCTGCGTTGGAGATTCTCTTTCAGCTGTTCTAAACAAGTTCTCATCTGTTTACAGTCATTTTCACTGAATTATTCATGTTTCCATGTAGTTTCCTATATTCTGCCTTCTGGCCCAACAATAAGCTTTGCCCACTTTATCAAACAACTTCCTACACGCTGTTATGAACTGAGGCAGCTCGGGAACATTGTCTCTCAACTGTGTTATAGAGTGTAGTACTACATTTCAGTGAAGTGTAAGGCTTTCCAAAGCTGCCGAACGTGTTTCTTTCTCTATTTCAATGGTATTCTGCCTTGTATAACACACATTTACCACTCTAGTCTCCTTTAAGTAAAGAATATAGGATTCATACAGTGTTTCATGTGATCTTAACTGGAATTAAGGATTTCCCTTATCTTAGCTACCTTTTCTACACTAAGAACTGCCTTGGAGATTCTCTTTCAGCTGTTCTAAACAAGTTCTCATCTGTTTACAGTCATTTTCACTGAATTATTGATGTTTTCATGTATTTTCCTATATTCTGCCTTCTGGCCCAAGTATAAGCTTTGCCCACTTTATCAAACACCTTCCTACACACTGTTATGAACTGAGGCAGCTAGGGAACATTGTCTCTCAACTGTGTTATAGAGTGTAGTACTACATTTCAGTGAAGTGTAAGGCTTTCCAAAGCTGCCGAACATGTTTCTTTCTCTATTTCAATGGTATTCTGCCTCGTATAGCACACATTTACCACTCTAGTCTCCTTTAAGTAAAGAATATAGGATTCATACAGTGTTTGATGTTATCTTAACTCGAATTAAGGATTTCCCTTATCTTACCTACCTTTTCTACACTAAGAACTGCCATGGAGATTCTCTTTCAGCTGTTCTAAACAAGTTCTCATCTGTTTACAGTCATTTTCACTGAATTATTCATGTTTCCATGTAGTTTCCTATATTCTGCCTTCTGGCCCAACTATAAGCTTTGCCCACTTTATCAAAAACTTCCTGCACACTGTTATGAACTGAGGCAGCTCGGGAACATTGTCTCTCAACTGTGTTATAGAGTGTGGTACTACATTTCAGTGAAGTGTAAGGCTTTCCAAAGCTGCCGAACGTGTTTCTTTCTCTATTTCAATGTTATTCTGCCTTGTATAACACACATTTACCACTCTAGTCTCCTTTAAGTAAAGAATATAGGATTCATACAGTGTTTCATGTGATCTTAACTGGAATGAAGGATTTCCCTTATCTTAGCTACCTTTTCTATACTAAGAACTGCCTTGGAGATTCTCTTTCAGCTGTTCTAAGCAAGTTCTCATCAGTTTACAGTCATTTTCACTGAATTATTCATGTTTTCATGTAGTTTCCTATATTCTGCCTTCTGGCCCAAGTATAACCTTTGCCCACTTTATCAAACACCTTCCTACACACTGTTATGAACTGAGGCAGCTAGGGAACATTGTCTCTCAACTGTGTTATAGAGTGTAGTACTACATTTCAGTGAAGTGTAAGGCTTTCCAAAGCTGCCGAACGTGTTTCTTTCTCTATTTCAATGGTATTCTGCCTTGTATAACACACATTTACCACTCTAGTCTCCTTTAAGTAAAGAATATAGGAATCATACAGTGTTTCATGTGATCTTAACTCGAATTAAGGATTTACCGGATTTAGCTACTTTTCTACACTAAGAACTGACTTGGAGAATCTCTTTCAGCTGTTCTAAAAGAAGTTCTCATCCGTTTACAGTCATTTTCACTGAATTATTCATGTTTTCATGTAGTTTCCTATATTCTGCCTTCTGGTCCAAGTATAAGCTTTGCCCACTTTATCAAACAACTTCCTACACACTGTTGTGAACTGAGGCAGCTAGGGAACATTGTCTCTCAATTGTGTTATAGAGTGTAGAACTACATTTCAGTGAAGTGTAAGGTTTTCCAAAGCTGCCGAACGTGTTTCTTTCTCTGTTTCAATGGTATTCTGCCTTGTATAACACACATTTAATACTCTTGTCTCCTTTAAGTAAACAATATAGGATTCATACAGTGTTTCATGTGATCTTAACTCGAATTAAGGATTTCCCTTATCTTACCTACCTTTTCTACACTAAGAACTGCCTTGGAGATTCTCTTTCAGCTGTTCTAAACAAGTTCTCATCTGTTTACAGTCATTTTCACTGAATTATTCATGTTTCCATGTAGTTTCCTATATTCTGCCTTCTGGCCCAACAATAAGCTTTGCCCACTTTATCAAACAACTTCCTACACACTGTTATGAACTGAGGCAGCTCGGGAACATTGTCTCTCAACTGTGTTATAGAGTGTAGTACTACATTTCAGTGAAGTGTAAGGCTTTCCAAAGCTGCCGAACGTGTTTCTTTCTCTATTTCAATGGTATTCTGCTTTGTATAACACACATTTACCACTCTAGTCTCCTTTAAGTAAAGAATATAGGATTCATACAGTGTTTCATGTGATCTTAACTGGAATTAAGGATTTCCCTTATCTTAGCTACCTTTTCTATACTAAGAACTGCCTTGGAGATTCTCTATCAACTGTTCTAAGCAAGTTCTCATCTGTTTACAGTCATTTTCACTGAATTATTAATGTTTTCATGTAGTTTCCTATATTCTGCCTTCTGGCCCAAGTATAAGCTTTGCCCACTTTATCAAACACCTTCGTACAAACTGTTATGAACTGAGGCAGCTAGGGAACAATGTCTATCAACTGTGTTATAGAGTTTAGTACTACAATTCAGTGAAGTGTAAGGCTTTCCAAAGCTGCCGAACCTGTTTCTTTCTCTATTTCAATGGTATTCTGCCTTGTATAACACACATTTACCACTCTAGTTGCCTTTAAGTAAAGAATATAGGATTCATACAGTGTTTGATGTTATCTTAACTCAAATTAAGGATTTCCCTTATCTTAGCTACCTTTTCTACACTAAGAACTGACTTGGAGATTCTCTTTCAGCTGTTCTAAACAAGTTCTCATCTGTTTACAGTCATTTTCACTGAATTATTCATGTTTTCATGTAGTTTCCTATATTCTGCCTTCTGGCCCAAGGATAAGCTTTGCCCACTTTATCAAACAACTTCCTACACACTGTTATGAACTGAGGCAGCTAGGGAACATTGTCTCTCAACTGTGTTATAGAGTGTAGTACTACATTTCAGTGAAGTGTAAGGCTTTCCAAAGCTGCCGAACGTGTTTCTTTCTCTATTTCAATGGTATTCTGCCTTGTATAACACACATTTACCACTCTAGTCTCCTTTAAGTAAAGAATATAGGATTCATACAGTGTTTCATGTGATCTTAACTGGAATTAAGGATTTCCCTTATCTTAGCTACCTTTTCTACACTAAGAACTGACTTGGAGATTCTCTTTCAGCTGTTCTAAACAAGTTTTCATCTGTTTACAGTCATTTTCAGTGAATTATTCATGTTTTCATGTAGTTTCCTATATTCTGCCTTCTGGCCCAAGTATAAGCTTTGCCCACTTTATCAAACAACTTCCTACACACTGTTATGAACTGAGGGAGCAAGGGAACATTGTCTCTCAACTGTGTTATAGAGTGTAGTCCTACATTTCAGTGAGGTGTAAGGCTTTCCAAAGCTGCCGAACGTGTTTCTTTCTCTATTTCAATGGTATTCTGCCTTGTATAACACACATTTACCACTCTAGTCTCCTTTAAGTAAAGAATATAGGATTCATACAGTGTTTCATGTGATCTTAACTGGAATTAAGGATTTCCCTTATCTTAGCTACCTTTTCTACACTAAGAACTGCCTTGGAGATTCTCTTTCAGCTGTTCTAAACAAGTTCTCATCTGTTTACAGTCATTTTCACTGAATTATTGATGTTTTCATGTATTTTCCTATATTCTGCCTTCTGGCCCAACTATAAGCTTTGCCCACTTTATCAAAAACTTCCTGCACACTGTTATGAACTGAGGCAGCTCGGGAACATTGTCTCTCAACTGTGTTATAGAGTGTGGTACTACATTTCAGTGAAGTGTAAGGCTTTCCAAAGCTGCCGAACGTGTTTCTTTCTCTATTTCAATGTTATTCTGCCTTGTATAACACACATTTACCACTCTAGTCTCCTTTAAGTAAAGAATATAGGATTCATACAGTGTTTCATGTGATCTTAACTGGAATTAAGGATTTCCCTTATCTTAGCTACCTTTTCTATACTAAGAACTGCCTTGGAGATTCTCTTTCAGCTGTTCTAAGCAAGTTCTCATCAGTTTACAGTCATTTTCACTGAATTATTCATGTTTTCATGTAGTTTCCTATATTCTGCCTTCTGGCCCAAGTATAAGCTTTGCCCACTTTATCAAACAACTTCCTACACACTGTTATGAACTGAGGGAGCTAGGGAACATTGTCTCTCAACTGTGTTATAGAGTGTAGTACTACATTTCAGTGAAGTGTAAGGCTTTCCAAAGCTGCCGAACGTGTTTTTTCTCTATTTCAATGGTATTCTGCCTTGTATAACACACATTTACCACTCTAGTCTCCTTTAAGTAAAGAATATAGGATTCATACAGTGTTTCATGTGATCTTAACTCGAATTAAGGATTTCCCGGATTTAGCTACTTTTCTACACTAAAAACTGACTTGGAGAATTTCTTTCAGCTCTTCTAAAACAAGTTTTCATCTGTTTACAGTCATTTTCACTGAATTATTCATGTTTTCATGTAGTTTCCTATATTCTGCCTTCTGGCCCAAGTATAAGCTTTGCCCACTTTATCAAACACCTTCCTACACACTGTTATGAACTGAGGCAGCTAGGGAACATTGACTCTCAACTGTGTTATAGAGTGTAGTACTACATTTCAGTGAAGTGTAAGGCTTTCCAAAGCTGCCGAACGTGTTTCTTTCTCTATTTCAATGGTATTCTGCCTCGTATAGCACACATTTACCACTCTAGTCTCCTTTAAGTAAAGAATATAGGATTCATACAGTGTTTGATGTGATCTTAACTGGAATTAAGGATTTCCCTTATCTTACCTACCTTTTCTACACTAAGAACTGCCATGGAGATTCTCTTTCAGCTGTTCTAAACAAGTTCTCATCTGTTTACAGTCATTTTCACTGAATTATTCATGTTTCCATGTAGTTTCCTATATTCTGCCTTCTGGCCCAACTATAAGCTTTGCCCACTTTATCAAAAACTTACTGCACACTGTTATGAACTGAGGCAGCTCGGGAACATTGTCTCTCAACTGTGTTATAGAGTGTGGTACTAAATTTCAGTGAAGTGTAAGGCTTTCCAAAGCTGCCGAACGTGTTTCTTTCTCTATTTCAATGGTATTCTGCCTTGTATAACACACATTTACCACTCTAGTCTCCTTTAAGTAAAGAATATGGGATTCATACAGTGTTTCATGTGATCTTAACTGGAATTAAGGATTTCCCTTATCTTAGCTACCTTTTCTATACTAAGAACTGCCTTGGAGATTCTCTTTCAGCTGTTCTAAGCAAGTTCTCATCAGTTTACAGTCATTTTCACTGAATTATTCATGTTTTCATGTAGTTTCCTATATTCTGCCTTCTGGCCCAAGTATAACCTTTGCCCACTTTATCAAACACCTTCCTACACACTGTTATGAACTGAGGCAGCTAGGGAACATTGTCTCTCAACTGTGTTATAGAGTGTAGTACTACATTTCAGTGAAGTGTAAGGCTTTCCAAAGCTGCCGAACTTGTTTCTTTCTCTATTTCAATGGTATTCTGCCTTGTATAACACACATTTACCACTCTAGTCTCCTTTAAGTAAAGAATATAGGATTCATACAGTGTTTCATGTGATCTTAACTCGAATTAACGATTTACCGGATTTAGCTACTTTTCTACACTAAGAACTGACTTGGAGAATCTCTTTCAGCTGTTCTAAAAGAAGTTCTCATCTGTTTACAGTCATTTTCACTGAATTATTCATGTTTTCATGTAGTTTCCTATATTCTGCCTTCTGGTCCAAGTATAAGCTTTGCCCACTTTATCAAACAACTTCCTACACACTGTTGTGAACTGAGGCAGCTAGGGAACATTGTCTCTCAATTGTGTTATAGAGTGTAGAACTACATTTCAGTGAAGTGTAAGGTTTTCCAAAGCTGCCGAACGTGTTTCTTTCTCTATTTCAATGGTATTCTGCCTTGTATAACACACATTTACTACTCTTGTCTCCTTTAAGTAAACAATATAGGATTCATACAGTGTTTCATGTGATCTTAACTCGAATTAAGGATTTCCCTTATCTTACCTACCTTTTCTACACTAAGAACTGCCTTGGAGATTCTCTTTCAGCTGTTCTAAACAAGTTCTCATCTGTTTACAGTCATTTTCACTGAATTATTCATGTTTCCATGTAGTTTCCTATATTCTGCCTTCTGGCCCAACAATAAGCTTTGCCCACTTTATCAAACAACTTCCTACACACTGTTATGAACTGAGGCAGCTCGGGAACATTGTCTCTCAACTGTGTTATAGAGTGTAGTACTACATTTCAGTGAAGTGTAAGGCTTTCCAAAGCTGCCGAACGTGTTTCTTTCTCTATTTCAATGGTATTCTGCTTTGTATAACACACATTTACCACTCTAGTCTCCTTTAAGTAAAGAATATAGGATTCATACAGTGTTTCATGTGATCTTAACTGGAATTAAGGATTTCCCTTATCTTAGCTACCTTTTCTATACTAAGAACTGCCTTGGAGATTCTCTTTCAGCTGTTCTAAGCAAGTTCTCATCTGTTTACAGTCATTTTCACTGAATTATTCATGTTTTCATGTAGTTTACTATATTCTGCCTTTGGCCCAAGTATAAGCTTTGCCCACTTTATCAAACAACTTCCTACACACTGTTATGAACTGAGGGAGCTAGGGAACATTGTCTCTCAACTGTGTTATAGAGTGTAGTACTACATTTCAGTGAAGTGTAAGGCTTTCCAAAGCTGCCGAACGTGTTTTTACTCTATTTCAATGGTATTCTGCCTTGTATAACACACATTTACCACTCTAGTCTCCTTTAAGTAAAGAATATAGGATTCATACAGTGTTTCATGTGATCTTAACTGGAATTAAGGATTTCCCTTATCTTAGCTACCTTTTCTATACTAAGAACTGCCTTGGAGATTCTCTTTCAGCTGTTCTAAGCAAGTTCTCATCAGTTTACAGTCATTTTCACTGAATTATTCATGTTTTCATGTAGTTTCCTATATTCTGCCTTCTGGCCCAAGTATAACCTTTGCCCACTTTATCAAACACCTTCCTACACACTGTTATGAACTGAGGCAGCTAGGGAACATTGTCTCTCAACTGTGTTATAGAGTGTAGAACTACATTTCAGTGAAGTGTAAGGCTTTCCAAAGCTGCCGAACGTGTTTCTTTCTCTATTTCAATGGTATTCTGCCTTGTATAACACACATTTACCACTCTAGTCTCCTTTAAGTAAAGAATATAGGATTCATACAGTGTTTCATGTGATCTTAACTGGAATTAAGGATTTCCCTTATCTTAGCTACCTTTTCTACACTAAGAACTGCCTTGGAGATTCTCTTTCAGCTGTTCTAAACAAGTTCTCATCTGTTTACAGTCATTTTCACTGAATTATTGATGTTTTCATGTATTTTCCTATATTCTGCCTTCTGGCCCAAGTATAAGCTTTGCCCACTTTATCAAACACCTTCCTACACACTGTTATGAACTGAGGCAGCTAGGGAACATTGTCTCTCAACTGTGTTATAGAGTGTAGAACTACATTTCAGTGAAGTGTAAGGCTTTCCAAAGCTGCCGAACGTGTTTCTTTCTCTATTTCAATGGTATTCTGCCTTGTATAACACACATTTACCACTCTAGTCTCCTTTAAGTAAAGAATATAGGATTCATACAGTGTTTCATGTGATCTTAACTGGAATTAAGGATTTCCCTTATCTTAGCTACCTTTTCTACACTAAGAACTGCCTTGGAGATTCTCTTTCAGCTGTTCTAAACAAGTTCTCATCTGTTTACAGTCATTTTCACTGAATTATTCATGTTTCCATGTAGTTTCCTATATTCTGCCTTCTGGCCCAACAATAAGCTTTGCCCACTTTATCAAACAACTTCCTACACACTGTTATGAACTGAGGCAGCTCGGGAACATTGTCTCTCAACTGTGTTATAGAGTGTAGTACTACATTTCAGTGAAGTGTAAGGCTTTCCAAAGCTGCCGAACGTGTTTCTTTCTCTATTTCAATGGTATTCTGCTTTGTATAACACACATTTACCACTCTAGTCTCCTTTAAGTAAAGAATATAGGATTCATACAGTGTTTCATGTGATCTTAACTGGAATTAAGGATTTCCCTTATCTTAGCTACCTTTTCTATACTAAGAACTGCCTTGGAGATTCTCTTTCAGCTGTTCTAAGCAAGTTCTCATCTGTTTACAGTCATTTTCACTGAATTATTCATGTTTTCATGTAGTTTACTATATTCTGCCTTCTGGCCCAAGTATAAGCTTTGCCCACTTTATCAAACAACTTCCTACACACTGTTATGAACTGAGGGAGCTAGGGAACATTGTCTCTCAACTGTGTTATAGAGTGTAGTACTACATTTCAGTGAAGTGTAAGGCTTTCCAAAGCTGCCGAACGTGTTTTTACTCTATTTCAATGGTATTCTGCCTTGTATAACACACATTTACCACTCTAGTCTCCTTTAAGTAAAGAATATAGGATTCATACAGTGTTTCATGTGATCTTAACTGGAATTAAGGATTTCCCTTATCTTAGCTACCTTTTCTACACTAAGAACTGACTTGGAGATTCTCTTTCAGCTGTTCTAAGCAAGTTCTCATCTGTTTACAGTCATTTTCACTGAATTATTCATGTTTTCATGTAGTTTCCTATATTCTGCCTTCTGGCCCAAGTATAAGCTTTTCCCACTTTATCAAACACCTTCGTACAAACTGTTATGAACTGAGGCAGCTAGGGAACAATGTCTCTCAACTGTGTTATAGAGTTTAGTACTACAATTCAGTGAAGTGTAAGGCTTTCCAAAGCTGCCGAACCTGTTTCTTTCTCTATTTCAATGGTATTCTGCCTTGTATAACACACATTTACCACTCTAGTCGCCTTTAAGTAAAGAATATAGGATTCATACAGTGTTTGATGTTATCTTAACTCAAATTAAGGATTTCCCTTATCTTAGCTACCTTTTCTACACTAAGAACTGACTTGGAGATTCTCTTTCAGCTGTTCTAAACAAGTTCTCATCTGTTTACAGTCATTTTCACTGAATTATTCATGTTTTCATGTAGTTTCCTATATTCTGCCTTCTGGCCCAAGGATAAACTTTGCCCACTTTATCAAACAACTTCCTACACACTGTTATGAACTGAGGCAGCTAGGGAACATTGTCTCTCAACTGTGTTATAGAGTGTAGTACTACATTTCAGTGAAGTGTAAGGCTTTCCAAAGCTGCCGAACGTGTTTCTTTCTCTATTTCAATGGTATTCTGCCTTGTATAACACACATTTACCACTCTAGTCTCCTTTAAGTAAAGAATATAGGATTCATACAGTGTTTCATGTGATCTTAACTGGAATTAAGGATTTCCCTTATCTTAGCTACCTTTTCTACACTAAGAACTGACTTGGAGATTCTCTTTCAGCTGTTCTAAACAAGTTTTCATCTGTTTACAGTCATTTTCAGTGAATTATTCATGTTTTCATGTAGTTTCCTATATTCTGCCTTCTGGCCCAAGTATAAGCTTTGCCCACTTTATCAAACAACTTCCTACACACTGTTATGAACTGAGGGAGCAAGGGAACATTGTCTCTCAACTGTGTTATAGAGTGTAGTCCTACATTTCAGTGAGGTGTAAGGCTTTCCAAAGCTGCCGAACGTGTTTCTTTCTTTATTTCAATGGTATTCTGCCTTGTATAACACACATTTACCACTCTAGTCTCCTTTAAGTAAAGAATATAGGATTCATACAGTGTTTCATGTGATCTTAACTGGAATTAAGGATTTCCCTTATCTTAGCTACCTTTTCTACACTAAGAACTGCCTTGGAGATTCTCTTTCAGCTGTTCTAAACAAGTTCTCATCTGTTTACAGTCATTTTCACTGAATTATTGATGTTTTCATGTATTTTCCTATATTCTGCCTTCTGGCCCAAGTATAAGCTTTGCCCACTTTATCGAACACCTTCCTACACACTGTTATGAACTGAGGCAGCTAGGGAACATTGTCTCTCAACTGTGTTATAGAGTGTAGTACTACATTTCAGTGAAGTGTAAGGCTTTCCAAAGCTGCCGAACATGTTTCTTTC
Organism: Pipistrellus hanaki; assembly: GCF_964339955.1. Taxonomy (NCBI): domain Eukaryota; kingdom Metazoa; phylum Chordata; class Mammalia; order Chiroptera; family Vespertilionidae; genus Pipistrellus; species Pipistrellus hanaki. The sequence goes on from NW_028182290.1 coordinate 711,697, forward strand.
TCTATTTCAATGGTATTCTTCCTCGTATAGCACACATTTACCACTCTAGTCTCCTTTAAGTAAAGAATATAGGATTCATACAGTGTTTGATGTTATCTTAACTCGAATTAAGGATTTCCCTTATCTTACCTACCTTTTCTACACTAAGAACTGCCATGGAGATTCTCTTTCAGCTGTTCTAAACAAGTTCTCATCTGTTTACAGTCATTTTCACTGAATTATTCATGTTTCCATGTAGTTTCCTATATTCTGCCTTCTGGCCCAACTATAAGCTTTGCCCACTTTATCAAAAACTTCCTGCACACTGTTATGAACTGAGGCAGCTCGGGAACATTGTCTCTCAACTGTGTTATAGAGTGTGGTACTACATTTCAGTGAAGTGTAAGGCTTTCCAAAGCTGCCGAACGTGTTTCTTTCTCTATTTCAATGTTATTCTGCCTTGTATAACACACATTTACCACTCTAGTCTCCTTTAAGTAAAGAATATAGGATTCATACTGTGTTTCATGTGATCTTAACTGGAATTAAGGATTTCCCTTATCTTAGCTACCTTTTCTATACTAAGAACTGCCTTGGAGATTCTCTTTCAGCTGTTCTAAGCAAGTTCTCATCAGTTTACAGTCATTTTCAATGAATTATTCATGTTTTCATGTAGTTTCCTATATTCTGCCTTCTGGCCCAAGTATAACCTTTGCCCACTTTATCAAACACCTTCCTACACACTGTTATGAACTGAGGCAGCTAGGGAACATTGTCTCTCAACTGTGTTATAGAGTGTAGTACTACATTTCAGTGAAGTGTAAGGCTTTCCAAAGCTGCCGAACGTGTTTCTTTCTCTATTTCAATGGTATTCTGCCTTGTATAACACACATTTACCACTCTAGTCTCCTTTAAGTAAAGAATATAGGATTCATACAGTGTTTCATGTGATCTTAACTCGAATTAAGGATTTACCGGATTTAGCTACTTTTCTACACTAAGAACTGACTTGGAGAATCTCTTTCAGCTGTTCTAAAAGAAGTTCTCATCTGTTTACAGTCATTTTCACTGAATTATTCATGTTTTCATGTAGTTTCCTATATTCTGCCTTCTGGTCCAAGTATAAGCTTTGCCCACTTTATCAAACAACTTCCTACACACTGTTGTGAACTGAGGCAGCTAGGGAACATTGTCTCTCAATTGTGTTATAGAGTGTAGAACTACATTTCAGTGAAGTGTAAGGTTTTCCAAAGCTGCCGAACGTGTTTCTTTCTCTATTTCAATGGTATTCTGCCTTGTATAACACACATTTACTACTCTTGTCTCCTTTAAGTAAACAATATAGGATTCATACAGTGTTTCATGTGATCTTAACTCGAATTAAGGATTTCCCTTATCTTACCTACCTTTTCTACACTAAGAACTGCCTTGGAGATTCTCTTTCAGCTGTTCTAAACAAGTTCTCATCTGTTTACAGTCATTTTCACTGAATTATTCATGTTTCCATGTAGTTTCCTATATTCTGCCTTCTGGCCCAACAATAAGCTTTGCCCACTTTATCAAACAACTTCCTACACACTGTTATGAACTGAGGCAGCTCGGGAACATTGTCTCTCAACTGTGTTATAGAGTGTAGTACTACATTTCAGTGAAGTGTAAGGCTTTCCAAAGCTGCCGAACGTGTTTCTTTCTCTATTTCAATGGTATTCTGCTTTGTATAACACACATTTACCACTCTAGTCTCCTTTAAGTAAAGAATATAGGATTCATACAGTGTTTCATGTGATCTTAACTGGAATTAAGGATTTCCCTTATCTTAGCTACCTTTTCTATACTAAGAACTGCCTTGGAGATTCTCTTTCAGCTGTTCTAAGCAAGTTCTCATCTGTTTACAGTCATTTTCACTGAATTATTCATGTTTTCATGTAGTTTACTATATTCTGCCTTCTGGCCCAAGTATAAGCTTTGCCCACTTTATCAAACAACTTCCTACACACTGTTATGAACTGAGGGAGCTAGGGAACATTGTCTCTCAACTGTGTTATAGAGTGTAGTACTACATTTCAGTGAAGTGTAAGGCTTTCCAAAGCTGCCGAACGTGTTTTTACTCTATTTCAATGGTATTCTGCCTTGTATAACACACATTTACCACTCTAGTCTCCTTTAAGTAAAGAATATAGGATTCATACAGTGTTTCATGTGATCTTAACTGGAATTAAGGATTTCCCTTATCTTAGCTACCTTTTCTACACTAAGAACTGACTTGGAGATTCTCTTTCAGCTGTTCTAAGCAAGTTCTCATCTGTTTACAGTCATTTTCACTGAATTATTCATGTTTTCATGTAGTTTCCTATATTCTGCCTTCTGGCCCAAGTATAAGCTTTGCCCACTTTATCAAACACCTTCGTACAAACTGTTATGAACTGAGGCAGCTAGGGAACAATGTCTCTCAACTGTGTTATAGAGTTTAGTACTACAATTCAGTGAAGTGTAAGGCTTTCCAAAGCTGCCGAACCTGTTTCTTTCTCTATTTCAATGGTATTCTGCCTTGTATAACACACATTTACCACTCTAGTCGCCTTTAAGTAAAGAATATAGGATTCATACAGTGTTTGATGTTATCTTAACTCAAATTAAGGATTTCCCTTATCTTAGCTACCTTTTCTACACTAAGAACTGACTTGGAGATTCTCTTTCAGCTGTTCTAAACAAGTTCTCATCTGTTTACAGTCATTTTCACTGAATTATTCATGTTTTCATGTAGTTTCCTATATTCTGCCTTCTGGCCCAAGGATAAGCTTTGCCCACTTTATTAAACAACTTCCTACACACTGTTATGAACTGAGGCAGCTAGGGAACATTGTCTCTCAACTGTGTTATAGAGTGTAGTACTACATTTCAGTGAAGTGTAAGGCTTTCCAAAGCTGCCGAACGTGTTTCTTTCTCTATTTCAATGGTATTCTGCCTTGTATAACACACATTTACCACTCTAGTCTCCTTTAAGTAAAGAATATAGGATTCATACAGTGTTTCATGTGATCTTAACTGGAATTAAGGATTTCCCTTATCTTAGCTACCTTTTCTACACTAAGAACTGACTTGGAGATTCTCTTTCAGCTGTTCTAAAGAAGTTTTCATCTGTTTACAGTCATTTTCAGTGAATTATTCATGTTTTCATGTAGTTTCCTATATTCTGCCTTCTGGCCCAAGTATAAGCTTTGCCCACTTTATCAAACAACTTCCTACACACTGTTATGAACTGAGGGAGCAAGGGAACATTGTCTCTCAACTGTGTTATAGAGTGTAGTCCTACATTTCAGTGAGGTGTAAGGCTTTCCAAAGCTGCCGAACGTGTTTCTTTCTCTATTTCAATGGTATTCTGACTTATATAACACACATTTACCACTCTTGTCTCCTTTAAGTACACAATATAGGATTCATACAGTGTTTCATGTGATCTTAACTCGAATTAAGGATTTCCCGGATTTAGCTACTTTTCTACATTAAGAACTGACTTGGAGAATTTCTTTCAGCTGTTATAAAACAAGCTTTCATCTGTTTACAGTCATTTTCACTGAATTATTCATGTTTTCATGTAGTTTCCTATATTGTGCCTTCTGGCCCAAGTATAAGCTTTGCCCACTTTATCAAACACCTTCGTACAAACTGTTATGAACTGAGGCAGCTAGGGAACATTGTCTCTCAACTGTGTTATAGAGTGTAGTACTACATTTCAGTGAAGTGTAAGGCTTTCCAAAGCTGCCGAACGTGTTTCTTTCTCTATTTCAATGGTATTCTGCCTTGTATAACACACATTTACCACTCTAGTCTCCTTTAAGTAAAGGATATAGGATTCATACAGTGTTTCATGTGATCTTAACTGGAATTAAGGATTTCCCTTATCTTAGCTACCTTTTCTACACTAAGAACTGACTTGGAGATTCTCTTTCAGCTGTTCTAAAACAAGTTCTCATCTGTTTACAGTCATTTTCACTGAATTATTCATGTTTTCATGTAGTTTCCTATATTCTGCCTTCTGGTCCAAGTATAAGCTTGGCCCACTTTATCAAACAACTTCCTACACACTGTTGTGAACTGAGGCAGCTAGGGAACATTGTCTCTCAATTGTGTTATAGAGTGTAGAACTACATTTCAGTGAAGTGTAAGGTTTTCCAAAGCTGCCGAACGTGTTTCTTTCTCTATTTCAATGGTATTCTGCCTTGTATAACACACATTTACTACTCTTGTCTCCTTTAAGTAAACAATGTAGGATTCATACAGTGTTTCATGTGATCTTAACTCGAATTAAGGATTTCCCTTATCTTACCTACCTTTTCTACACTAAGAACTGCCTTGGAGATTCTCTTTCAGCTGTTCTAAACAAGTTCTCATCTGTTTACAGTCATTTTCACTGAATTATTCATGTTTCCATGTAGTTTCCTATATTCTGCCTTCTGGCCCAACAATAAGCTTTGCCCACTTTATCAAACAACTTCCTACACACTGTTATGAACTGAGGGAGCTAGGGAACATTGTCTCTCAACTGTGTTATAGAGTGTAGTACTACATTTCAGTGAAGTGTAAGGCTTTCCAAAGCTGCCGAACGTGTTTTTACTCTATTTCAATGGTATTCTGCCTTGTATAACACACATTTACCACTCTAGTCTCCTTTAAGTAAAGAATATAGGATTCATACAGTGTTTCATGTGATCTTAACTGAAATTAAGGATTTCCCTTATCTTAGCTACCTTTTCTACACTAAGAACTGACTTGGAGATTCTCTTTCAGCTGTTCTAAGCAAGTTCTCATCTGTTTACAGTCATTTTCACTGAATTATTCATGTTTTCATGTAGTTTCCTATATTCTGCCTTCTGGCCCAAGTATAAGCTTTGCCCACTTTATCAAACACCTTCGTACAAACTGTTATGAACTGAGGCAGCTAGGGAACAATGTCTCTCAACTGCGTTATAGAGTTTAGTACTACAATTCAGTGAAGTGTAAGGCTTTCCAAAGCTGCCGAACCTGTTTCTTTCTCTATTTCAATGGTATTCTGCCTTGTATAACACACATTTACCACTCTAGTCTCCTTTAAGTAAAGAATATAGGATTCATACAGTGTTTCATGTGATCTTAACGGGAATTAAGGATTTCCCTTATCTTAGCTACCTTTTCTACACTAAGAACTGACTTGGAGATTCTCTTTCAGCTGTTCTAAAGAAGTTTTCATCTGTTTACAGTCATTTTCAGTGAATTATTCATGTTTTCATGTAGTTTCCTATATTCTGCCTTCTGGCCCAAGTATAAGCTTTGCCCACTTTATCAAACAACTTCCTACACACTGTTATGAACTGAGGGAACAAGGGAACATTGTCTCTCAACTGTGTTATAGAGTGTAGTCCTACATTTCAGTGAGGTGTAAGGCTTTCAAAAGCTGCCGAACGTGTTTCTTTCTCTATTTCAATGGTATTCTGACTTATATAACACACATTTACCACTCTTGTCTCCTTTAAGTACACAATATAGGATTCATACAGTGTTTCATGTGATCTTAACTCGAATTAAGGATTTCCCGGATTTAGCTACTTTTCTACATTAAGAACTGACTTGGAGAATTTCTTTCAGCTGTTATAAAACAAGCTTTCATCTGTTTACAGTCATTTTCACTGAATTATTCATGTTTTCATGTAGTTTCCTATATTGTGCCTTCTGGCCCAAGTATAAGCTTTGCCCACTTTATCAAACACCTTCGTACAAACTGTTATGAACTGAGGCAGCTAGGGAACATTGTCTCTCAACTGTGTTATAGAGTGTAGTACTACATTTCAGTGAAGTGTAAGGCTTTCCAAAGCTGCCGAACGTGTTTCTTTCTCTATTTCAATGGTATTCTGCCTTGTATAACACACATTTACCACTCTAGTCTCCTTTAAGTAAAGGATATAGGATTCATACAGTGTTTCATGTGATCTTAACTGGAATTAAGGATTTCCCTTATCTTAGCTACCTTTTCTACACTAAGAACTGACTTGGAGATTCTCTTTCAGCTGTTCTAAAACAAGTTCTCCTCTGTTTACAGTCATTTTCACTGAATTATTCATGTTTTCATGTAGTTTCCTATATTCTGCCTTCTGGTCCAAGTATAAGCTTGGCCCACTTTATCAAACAACTTCCTACACACTGTTGTGAACTGAGGCAGCTAGGGAACATTGTCTCTCAATTGTGTTATAGAGTGTAGAACTACATTTCAGTGAAGTGTAAGGTTTTCCAAAGCTGCCGAACGTGTTTCTTTCTCTATTTCAATGGTATTCTGCCTTGTATAACACACATTTACTACTCTTGTCTCCTTTAAGTAAACAATGTAGGATTCATACAGTGTTTCATGTGATCTTAACTCGAATTAAGGATTTCCCTTATCTTACCTACCTTTTCTACACTAAGAACTGCCTTGGAGATTCTCTTTCAGCTGTTCTAAACAAGTTCTCATCTGTTTACAGTCATTTTCACTGAATTATTCATGTTTCCATGTAGTTTCCTATATTCTGCCTTCTGGCCCAACAATAAGCTTTGCCCACTTTATCAAACAACTTCCTACACACTGTTATGAACTGAGGGAGCTAGGGAACATTGTCTCTCAACTGTGTTATAGAGTGTAGTACTACATTTCAGTGAAGTGTAAGGCTTTCCAAAGCTGCCGAACGTGTTTTTACTCTATTTCAATGGTATTCTGCCTTGTATAACACACATTTACCACTCTAGTCTCCTTTAAGTAAAGAATATAGGATTCATACAGTGTTTCATGTGATCTTAACTGGAATTAAGGATTTCCCTTATCTTAGCTACCTTTTCTACACTAAGAACTGACTTGGAGATTCTCTTTCAGCTGTTCTAAGCAAGTTCTCATCTGTTTACAGTCATTTTCACTGAATTATTCATGTTTTCATGTAGTTTCCTATATTCTGCCTTCTGGCCCAAGGATAAGCTTTGCCCACTTTATTAAACAACTTCCTACACACTGTTATGAACTGAGGCAGCTAGGGAACATTGTCTCTCAACTGTGTTATAGAGTGTAGTACTACATTTCAGTGAAGTGTAAGGCTTTCCAAAGCTGCCGAACCTGTTTCTTTCTCTATTTCAATGGTATTCTGCCTTGTATAACACACATTTACCACTCTAGTCTCCTTTAAGTAAAGAATATAGGATTCATACAGTGTTTCATGTGATCTTAACTGGAATTAAGGATTTCCCTTATCTTAGCTACCTTTTCTACACTAAGAACTGACTTGGAGATTCTCTTTCAGCTGTTCTAAAGAAGTTTTCATCTGTTTACAGTCATTTTCAGTGAATTATTCATGTTTTCATGTAGTTTCCTATATTCTGCCTTCTGGCCCAAGTATAAGCTTTGCCCACTTTATCAAACAACTTCCTACACACTGTTATGAACTGAGGGAGCAAGGGAACATTGTCTCTCAACTGTGTTATAGAGTGTAGTCCTACATTTCAGTGAGGTGTAAGGCTTTCCAAAGCTACCGAACGTGTTTCTTTCTCTATTTCAATGGTATTCTGACTTATATAACACACATTTACCACTCTTGTCTCCTTTAAGTACACAATATTGGATTCATACAGTGTTTCATGTGATCTTAACTCGAATTAAGGATTTCCCGGATTTAGCTACTTTTCTACATTAAGAACTGACTTGGAGAATTTCTTTCAGCTGTTATAAAACAAGCTTTCATCTGTTTACAGTCATTTTCACTGAATTATTCATGTTTTCATGTAGTTTCCTATATTGTGCCTTCTGGCCCAAGTATAAGCTTTGCCCACTTTATCAAACACCTTCGTACAAACTGTTATGAACTGAGGCAGCTAGGGAACATTGTCTCTCAACTGTGTTATAGAGTGTAGTACTACATTTCAGTGAAGTGTAAGGCTTTCCAAAGCTGCCGAACGTGTTTCTTTCTCTATTTCAATGGTATTCTGCCTTGTATAACACACATTTACCACTCTAGTCTCCTTTAAGTAAAGGATATAGGATTCATACAGTGTTTCATGTGATCTTAACTGGAATTAAGGATTTCCCTTATCTTAGCTACCTTTTCTACACTAAGAACTGACTTGGAGATTCTCTTTCAGCTGTTCTAAAACAAGTTCTCATCTGTTTACAGTCATTTTCACTGAATTATTCATGTTTTCATGTAGTTTCCTATATTCTGCCTTCTGGTCCAAGTATAAGCTTGGCCCACTTTATCAAACAACTTCCTACACACTGTTGTGAACTGAGGCAGCTAGGGAACATTGTCTCTCAATTGTTTTATAGAGTGTAGAACTACATTTCAGTGAAGTGTAAGGTTTTCCAAAGCTGCCGAACGTGTTTCTTTCTCTATTTCAATGGTATTCTGGCTTGTATAACACACATTTACTACTCTTGTCTCCTTTAAGTAAACAATATAGGATTCATACAGTGTTTCATGTGATGTTAACTCGAATTAAGGATTTCCCTTATCTTACCTACCTTTTCTACACTAAGAACTGCCTTGGAGATTCTCTTTCAGCTGTTCTAAACAAGTTCTCATCTGTTTACAGTCATTTTCACTGAATTATTCATGTTTCCATGTAGTTTCCTATATTCTGCCTTCTGGCCCAACAATAAGCTTTGCCCACTTTATCAAACAACTTCCTACACACTGTTATGAACTGAGGCAGCTCGGGAACATTGTCTCTCAATTGTGTTATAGAGTGTAGTACTACATTTCAGTGAAGTGTAAGGCTTTCCAAAGCTGCCGAACGTGTTTCTTTCTCTATTTCAATGGTATTCTGCTTTGTATAACACACATTTACCACTCTAGTCTCCTTTAAGTAAAGAATATAGGATTCATACAGTGTTTCATGTGATCTTAACTGGAATTAAGGATTTCCCTTATCTTAGCTACCTTTTCTATACTAAGAACTGCCTTGGAGATTCTCTTTCAGCTGTTCTAAGCAAGTTCTCATCTGTTTACAGTCATTTTCACTGAATTATTCATGTTTTCATGTAGTTTACTATATTCTGCCTTCTGGCCCAAGTATAAGCTTTGCCCACTTTATCAAACAACTTCCTACACACTGTTATGAACTGAGGGAGCTAGGGAACATTGTCTCTCAACTGTGTTATAGAGTGTAGTACTACATTTCAGTGAAGTGTAAGGCTTTCCAAAGCTGCCGAACGTGTTTTTACTCTATTTCAATGGTATTCTGCCTTGTATAACACACATTTACCACTCTAGTCTCCTTTAAGTAAAGAATATAGGATTCATACAGTGTTTCATGTGATCTTAACTGGAATTAAGGATTTCCCTTATCTTAGCTACCTTTTCTACACTAAGAACTGACTTGGAGATTCTCTTTCAGCTGTTCTAAGCAAGTTCTCATCTGTTTACAGTCATTTTCACTGAATTATTCATGTTTTCATGTAGTTTCCTATATTCTGCCTTCTGGCCCAAGTATAAGCTTTGCCCACTTTATCAAACACCTTCGTACAAACTGTTATGAACTGAGGCAGCTAGGGAACAATGTCTCTCAACTGTGTTATAGAGTTTAGTACTACAATTCAGTGAAGTGTAAGGCTTTCCAAAGCTGCCGAACCTGTTTCTTTCTCTATTTCAATGGTATTCTGCCTTGTATAACACACATTTACCACTCTAGTCGCCTTTAAGTAAAGAATATAGGATTCATACAGTGTTTGATGTTATCTTAACTCAAATTAAGGATTTCCCTTATCTTAGCTACCTTTTCTACACTAAGAACTGACTTGGAGATTCTCTTTCAGCTGTTCTAAACAAGTTCTCATCTGTTTACAGTCATTTTCACTGAATTATTCATGTTTTCATGTAGTTTCCTATATTCTGCCTTCTGGCCCAAGGATAAGCTTTGCCCACTTTATCAAACAACTTCCTACACACTGTTATGAACTGAGGCAGCTAGGGAACATTGTCTCTCAACTGTGTTATAGAGTGTAGTACTACATTTCAGTGAAGTGTAAGGCTTTCCAAAGCTGCCGAACGTGTTTCTTTCTCTATTTCAATGGTATTCTGCCTTGTATAACACACATTTACCACTCTAGTCTCCTTTAAGTAAAGAATATAGGATTCATACAGTGTTTCATGTGATCTTAACTGGAATTAAGGATTTCCCTTATCTTAGCTACGTTTTCTACACTAAGAACTGACTTGGAGATTCTCTTTCAGCTGTTCTAAACAAGTTTTCATCTGTTTACAGTCATTTTCAGTGAATTATTCATGTTTTCATGTAGTTTCCTATATTCTGCCTTCTGGCCCAAGTATAAGCTTTGCCCACTTTATCAAACAACTTCCTACACACTGTTATGAACTGAGGGAGCAAGGGAACATTGTCTCTCAACTGTGTTATAGAGTGTAGTCCTACATTTCAGTGAGGTGTAAGGCTTTCCAAAGCTGCCGAACGTGTTTCTTTCTCTATTTCAATGGTATTCTGACTTATATAACACACATTTACCACTCTTGTCTCCTTTAAGTACACAATATAGGATTCATACAGTGTTTCATGTGATCTTAACTCGAATTAAGGATTTCCCGGATTTAGCTACTTTTCTACATTAAGAACTGAATTGGAGAATTTCTTTCAGCTGTTATAAAACAAGCTTTCATCTGTTTACAGTCATTTTCACTGAATTATTCATGTTTTCATGTAGTTTCCTATATTGTGCCTTCTGGCCCAAGTATAAGCTTTGCCCACTTTATCAAACACCTTCGTACAAACTGTTATGAACTGAGGCAGCTAGGGAACATTGTCTCTCAACTGTGTTATAGAGTGTAGTACTACATTTCAGTGAAGTGTAAGGCTTTCCAAAGCTGCCGAACGTGTTTCTTTCTCTATTTCAATGGTATTCTGCCTTGTATAACACACATTTACCACTCTAGTCTCCTTTAAGTAAAGGATATAGTATTCATACAGTGTTTCATGTGATCTTAACTGGAATTAAGGATTTCCCTTATCTTAGCTACCTTTTCTACACTAAGAACTGACTTGGAGATTCTCTTTCAGCTGTTCTAAAACAAGTTCTCATCTGTTTACAGTCATTTTCACTGAATTATTCATGTTTTCATGTAGTTTCCTATATTCTGCCTTCTGGTCCAAGTATAAGCTTTGCCCACTTTATCAAACAACTTCCTACACACTGTTGTGAACTGAGGCAGCTAGGGAACATTGTCTCTCAATTGTGTTATAGAGTGTAGAACTACATTTCAGTGAAGTGTAAGGTTTTCCAAAGCTGCCGAACGTGTTTCTTTCTCTATTTCAATGGTATTCTGCCTTGTATAACACACATTTACTACTCTTGTCTCCTTTAAGTAAACAATATAGGATTCATACAGTGTTTCATGTGATCTTAACTCGAATTAAGGATTTCCCTTATCTTACCTACCTTTTCTACACTAAGAACTGCCTTGGAGATTCTCTTTCAGCTGTTCTAAACAAGTTCTCATCTGTTTACAGTCATTTTCACTGAATTATTCATGTTTTCATGTATTTTCCTATATTCTGCCTTCTGGCCCAAGTATAAGCTTTGCCCACTTTATCAAACAACTTCCTACACACTGTTATGAACTGAGGGAGCTAGGGAACATTGTCTCTCAACTGTGTTATAGAGTGTAGTACTACATTTCAGTGAAGTGTAAGGCTTTCCAAAGCTGCCGAACGTGTTTTTACTCTATTTCAATGGTATTCTGCCTTGTATAACACACATTTACCACTCTAGTCTCCTTTAAGTAAAGAATATAGGATTCATACAGTGTTTCATGTGATCTTAACTGGAATTAAGGATTTCCCTTATCTTAGCTACCTTTTCTACACTAAGAACTGACTTGGAGATTCTCTTTCAGCTGTTCTAAGCAAGTTCTCATCTGTTTACAGTCATTTTCACTGAATTATTCATGTTTTCATGTAGTTTCCTATATTCTGCCTTCTGGCCCAAGTATAAGCTTTGCCCACTTTATCAAACACCTTCGTACAAACTGTTATGAACTGAGGCAGCTAGGGAACAATGTCTCTCAACTGTGTTATAGAGTTTAGTACTACAATTCAGTGAAGTGTAAGGCTTTCCAAAGCTGCCGAACCTGTTTCTTTCTCTATTTCAATGGTATTCTGCCTTGTATAACACACATTTACCACTCTAGTCGCCTTTAAGTAAAGAATATAGGATTCATACAGTGTTTGATGTTATCTTAACTCAAATTAAGGATTTCCCTTATCTTAGCTACCTTTTCTACACTAAGAACTGACTTGGAGATTCTCTTTCAGCTGTTCTAAACAAGTTCTCATCTGTTTACAGTCATTTTCACTGAATTATTCATGTTTTCATGTATTTTCCTATATTCTGCCTTCTGGCCCAAGGATAAGCTTTGCCCACTTTATCAAACAACTTCCTACACACTGTTATGAACTGAGGCAGCTAGGGAACATTGTCTCTCAACTGTGTTATAGAGTGTAGTACTACATTTCAGTGAAGTGTAAGGCTTTCCAAAGCTGCCGAACGTGTTTCTTTCTCTATTTCAATGGTATTCTGCCTTGTATAACACACATTTACCACTCTAGTCTCCTTTAAGTAAAGAATATAGGATTCATACAGTGTTTCATGTGATCTTAACTGGAATTAAGGATTTCCCTTATCTTAGCTACCTTTTCTACACTAAAAACTGACTTGGAGATTCTCTTTCAGCTGTTCTAAACAAGTTTTCAACTGTTTACAGTCATTTTCAGTGAATTATTCATGTTTTCATGTAGTTTCCTATATTCTGCCTTCTGGCCCAAGTATAAGCTTTGCCCACTTTATCAAACAACTTCCTACACATTGTTATGAACTGAGGGAGCAAGGGAACATTGTCTCTCAACTGTGTTATAGAGTGTAGTCCTACATTTCAGTGAGGTGTAAGGCTTTCCAAAGCTGCCGAACGTGTTTCTTTCTCTATTTCAATGGTATTCTGACTTATATAACACACATTTACCACTCTTGTCTCCTTTAAGTACACAATATAGGATTCATACAGTGTTTCATGTGATCTTAACTCGAATTAAGGATTTCCCGGATTTAGCTACTTTTCTACATTAAGAACTGACTTGGAGAATTTCTTTCAGCTGTTATAAAACAAGCTTTCATCTGTTTACAGTCATTTTCACTGAATTATTCATGTTTTCATGTAGTTTCCTATATTGTGCCTTCTGGCCCAAGTATAAGCTTTGCCCACTTTATCAAACACCTTCGTACAAACTGTTATGAACTGAGGCAGCTAGGGAACATTGTCTCTCAACTGTGTTATAGAGTGTAGTACTACATTTCAGTGAAGTGTAAGGCTTTCCAAAGCTGCCGAACGTGTTTCTTTCTCTATTTCAATGGTATTCTGCCTTGTATAACACACATTTACCACTCTAGTCTCCTTTAAGTAAAGGATATAGGATTCATACAGTGTTTCATGTGATCTTAACTGGAATTAAGGATTTCCCTTATCTTAGCTACCTTTTCTACACTAAGAACTGACTTGGAGATTCTCTTTCAGCTGTTCTAAAACAAGTTCTCATCTGTTTACAGTCATTTTCACTGAATTATTCATGTTTTCATGTAGTTTCCTATATTCTGCCTTCTGGTCCAAGTATAAGCTTTGCCCACTTTATCAAACAACTTCCTACACACTGTTGTGAACTGAGGCAGCTAGGGAACATTGTCTCTCAATTGTGTTATAGAGTGTAGAACTACATTTCAGTGAAGTGTAAGGTTTTCCAAAGCTGCCGAACGTGTTTCTTTCTCTATTTCAATGGTATTCTGCCTTGTATAACACACATTTACTACTCTTGTCTCCTTTAAGTAAACAATATAGGATTCATACAGTGTTTCATGTGATCTTAACTCGAATTAAGGATTTCCCTTATCTTACCAACCTTTTCTACACTAAGAACTGCCTTGGAGATTCTCTTTCAGCTGTTCTAAACAAGTTCTCATCTGTTTACAGTCATTTTCACTGAATTATTCATGTTTCCATGTACTTTCCTATATTCTGCCTTCTGGCCCAACAATAAGCTTTGCCCACTTTATCAAACAACTTCCTACACACTGTTATGAACTGAGGCAGCTCGGGAACATTGTCTCTCAACTGTGTTATAGAGTGTAGTACTACATTTCAGTGAAGTGTAAGGCTTTCCAAAGCTGCCGAACGTGTTTCTTTCTCTATTTCAATGGTATTCTGCTTTGTATAACACACATTTACCACTCTAGTCTCCTTTAAGTAAAGAATATAGGATTCATACAGTGTTTCATGTGATCTTAACTGGAATTAAGGATTTCCCTTATCTTAGCTACCTTTTCTATACTAAGAACTGCATTGGAGATTCTCTTTCAGCTGTTCTAAGCAAGTTCTCATCTGTTTACAGTCATTTTCACTGAATTATTCATGTTTTCATGTAGTTTACTATATTCTGCCTTCTGGCCCAAGTATAAGCTTTGCCCACTTTATCAAACAACTTTCTACACACTGTTATGAACTGAGGGAGCTAGGGAACATTGTCTCTCAACTGTGTTATAGAGTGTAGTACTACATTTCAGTGAAGTGTAAGGCTTTCCAAAGCTGCCGAATGTGTTTTTACTCTATTTCAATGGTATTCTGCCTTGTATAACACACATTTACCACTCTAGTCTCCTTTAAGTAAAGAATATAGGATTCATACAGTGTTTCATGTGATCTTAACTCGAATTAAGGATTTCCCTTATCTTAGCTACCTTTTCTACACTAAGAACTGACTTGGAGATTCTCTTTCAGCTGTTCTAAAACAAGTTCTCATCTGTTTACAGTCATTTTCACTGAATTATTCATGTTTTCATGTAGTTTCCTATATTCTGCCTTCTGGTCCAAGTATAAGGTTTGACCACTTTATCAAACAACTTCCTACACACTGTTGTGAACTGAGGCAGCTAGGGAACATTGTCTCTCAATTGTGTTATAGAGTGTAGAACTACATTTCACTGAAGTGTAAGGTTTTCCAAAGCTGCCGAACGTGTTTCTTTCTCTATTTCAATGGTATTCTGCCTTGTATAACACACATTTACTACTCTTGTCTCCTTTAAGTAAACAATATAGGATTCATACAGTGTTTCATGTGATCTTAACTCGAATTAAGGATTTCCCGGATTTAGCTACTTTTCTACACTAAGAACTGACTTGGACAATCTCTTTCATCTGTTCTAAAACAAGTTCTCATCTGTTTACAGTCATTTTCACTGAATTATTCATGTTTTCATGTAGTTTCCTATATTCTGCCTTCTGGTCCAAGTATAAGCTTTGCCCACTTTATCAAACAACTTCCTACACACTGTTATGAACTGAGGCAGCTCGGGAACATTGTCTCTCAACTGTGTTATAGAGTGTAGTACTACATTTCAGTGAAGTGTAAGGCTTTCCAAAGCTGCCGAATGTGTTTCTTTCTCCATTTCAATGGTATTCTGCCTTATATAATACACACTTACCACTTTAGTCACCTTTAAGTAAACAATATAGGATTCATACAGTGTTTGATATTATCTTAACTCGAATTAAGGATTTCTCTTATCTTATCTACCTTTTCTACACTAAGTACTGCCTTGGAGATTCTCTTTCATCTGTTCTAAACAAGTTTTCATCTGTTTACAGTCATTTTCAGTGAATTATTCATGTTTTCATGTAGTTTCCTATATTCTGCCTTCTGGCCCAAGTATAAGCTTTGCCCACTTTATCAAGCAACTTCCTGCACACTCTTATGAACTGAGGCAGCTAGGGAACATTGTCTCTCAACTGTGTTATAGAGTGTAGTACTACATTTCAGTGAAGTGTAAGGCTTTCCAAAGCTGCTGAATGTGTTTCTTTCTCTATTTCAATGGTATTCTGCCTTATATAACACACATTTACCACTCTAGTCTCCTTTAAGTAAACAATATAGGATTCATACAGTGTTTGATGTTATCTTAACTCGAATTAAGGATTTCCCTTATCTTACCTACCTTTTCTACACTAAGTACTGCCTTGGAGATTCTCTTTCAGCTGTTCTAAACAAGTTCTCATCTGTTTACAGTCATTTTCAGTGAATTATTCATGTTTTCATGTAGTTTCCTATATTCTGCCTTCTGGC
The DNA here is from genome assembly GCF_964339955.1 of Pipistrellus hanaki. Lineage (NCBI taxonomy): Eukaryota > Metazoa > Chordata > Mammalia > Chiroptera > Vespertilionidae > Pipistrellus > Pipistrellus hanaki. The sequence goes on from NW_028182290.1 coordinate 727,834, forward strand.
CCAAGAATAAGCTTTGCCCACTTTATCAAACAACATCCTACACACTGCTATGAACTGAGGGAGCTAGGGAACATTGTCTCTCAACTGTGTTATAGAGTGTAGTACTACATTTCAGTGAAGTGTAAGGCTTTCCAAAGCTGCCGAAAGTGTTTCTTTCTCTATTTCAATGGTATTCTGCCTTGTATAACACACATTTACCACTCTAGTCTCCTTTAAGTAAAGAATATAGGATTCATACAGTTTTTCATGTGATCTTAACTGGAATTAAGGATTTCCCTTATCTTAGCTACCTTTTCTACACTAAGAACTGCCTTGGAGATTCTCTTTCAGCTGTTCTAAGCAAGTTCTCATCTGTTTACAGTCATTTCCACTGAATTATTCATGTTTTCATGTAGTTTCCTATATTCTGCCTTCTGGCCCAAGTATAAGCTTTGCCCACTTTATCAAACAACTTCCTACACACTGTTATGAACTGAGGGAGCTAGGGAACATTGTCTCTCAACTGTGTTATAGAGTGTAGTAGTACATTTCAGTGAAATGTAAGGCTTTCCAAAGCTGCCGAACGTGTTTTTACTCTATTTCAATGGTATTCTGCCTTGTATAACACACATTTACCACTCTAGTCTCCTTTAAGTAAAGAATATAGGATTCATACAGTGTTTCATGTGATCTTAACTGGAATTAAGGATTTCCCTTATCTTAGCTACCTTTTCTACACTAAGAACTGACTTGGAGATTCTCTTTCAGCTGTTCTAAGCAAGTTCTCATCTGTTTACAGTCATTTTCACTGAATTATTCATGTTTTCATGTAGTTTCCTATATTCTGCCTTCTGGCCCAAGTATAAGCTTTGCCCACTTTATCAAACACCTTCCTACACACTGTTATGAACTGAGGCAGCTAGGGAACATTGTCTCTCAACTGTGTTATAGAGTGTAGTACTACATTTCATTGAAGTGTAAGGCTTTCCAAAGCTGCCGAACGTGTTTCTTTCTCTATTTCAATGGTATTCTGCCTTGTATAACACACATTTACTACTCTTGTCTCCTTTAAGTAAACAATATAGGATTCATACAGTGTTTCATGTGATCTTAACTCGAAGTAAGGATTTCCCGGATTTAGCTACTTTTCTACACTAAGAACTGACTTGGACAATCTCTTTCATCTGTTCTAAAACAAGTTCTCATCTGTTTACAGTCATTTTCACTGAATTATTCATGTTTTCATGTAGTTTCCTATATTCTGCCTTCTGGTCCAAGTATAAGCTTTGCCCACTTTATCAAACAACTTCCTACACACTGTTATGAACTGAGGCAGCTCGGGAACATTGTCTCTCAACTGTGTTATAGAGTGTAGTACTACATTTCAGTGAAGTGTAAGGCTTTCCAAAGCTGCCGAATGTGTTTCTTTCTCCATTTCAATGGTATTCTGCCTTATATAATACACACTTACCACTTTAGTCACCTTTAAGTAAACAATATAGGATTCATACAGTGTTTGATGTTATCTTAACACGAATTAAGGATTTCTCTTATCTTACCTACCTTTTCTACACTAAGTACTGCCTTGGAGATTCTCTTTCATCTGTTCTAAACAAGTTTTCATCTGTTTACAGTCATTTTCAGTGAATTATTCATGTTTTCATGTAGTTTCCTATATTCTGCCTTCTGGCCCAAGTATAAGCTTTGCCCACTTTATCAAGCAACTTCCTGCACACTCTTATGAACTGAGGCAGCTAGGGAACATTGTCTCTCAACTGTGTTATAGAGTGTAGTACTACATTTCAGTGAAGTGTAAGGCTTTCCAAAGCTGCTGAATGTGTTTCTTTCTCTATTTCAATGGTATTCTGCCTTATATAACACACATTTACCACTCTAGTCTCCTTTAAGTAAACAATATAGGATTCATACAGTGTTTGATGTTATCTTAACTCGAATTAAGGATTTCCCTTATCTTACCTACCTTTTCTACACTAAGTACTGCCTTGGAGATTCTCTTTCAGCTGTTCTAAACAAGTTCTCATCTGTTTACAGTCATTTTCAGTGAATTATTCATGTTTTCATGTAGTTTCCTATATTCTGCCTTCTGGCCCAAGAATAAGCTTTGCCCACTTTATCAAACAACATCCTACACACTGCTATGAACTGAGGGAGCTAGGGAACATTGTCTCTCAACTGTGTTATAGAGTGTAGTACTACATTTCAGTGAAGTGTAAGGCTTTCCAAAGCTGCCGAAAGTGTTTCTTTCTCTATTTCAATGGTATTCTGCCTTGTATAACACACATTTACCACTCTAGTCTCCTTTAAGTAAAGAATATAGGATTCATACAGTTTTTCATGTGATCTTAACTGGAATTAAGGATTTCCCTTATCTTAGCTACCTTTTCTATACTAAGAACTGCCTTGGAGATTCTCTTTCAGCTGTTCTAAGCAAGTTCTCATCTGTTTACAGTCATTTCCACTGAATTATTCATGTTTTCATGTAGTTTCCTATATTCTGCCTTCTGGCCCAAGTATAAGCTTTGCCCACTTTATCAAACAACTTCCTACACACTGTTATGAACTGAGGGAGCTAGGGAACATTGTCTCTCAACTGTGTTATAGAGTGTAGTACTACATTTCAGTGAAATGTAAGGCTTTCCAAAGCTGCCGAACGTGTTTTTACTCTATTTCAATGGTATTCTGCCTTGTATAACACACATTTACCACTCTAGTCTCCTTTAAGTAAAGAATATAGGATTCATACAGTGTTTCATGTGATCTTAACTGGAATTAAGGATTTCCCTTATCTTAGCTACCTTTTCTACACTAAGAACTGACTTGGAGATTCTCTTTCAGCTGTTCTAAGCAAGTTCTCATCTGTTTACAGTCATTTTCACTGAATTATTCATGTTTTCATGTAGTTTCCTATATTCTGCCTTCTGGCCCAAGTATAAGCTTTGCCCACTTTATCAAACACCTTCCTACACACTGTTATGAACTGAGGCAGCTAGGGAACATTGTCTCTCAACTGTGTTATAGAGTGTAGTACTACATTTCATTGAAGTGTAAGGCTTTCCAAAGCTGCCGAACGTGTTTCTTTCTCTATTTCAATGGTATTCTGCCTCGTATAGCACACATTTACCACTCTAGTCTTCTTTAAGTAAAGAATATAGGATTCATACAGTGTTTGATGTTATCTTAACTCGAATTAAGGATTTCCCTTATCTTACCTACCTTTTCTACACTAAGAACTGCCTTGGAGATTCTCTTTCAGCTGTTCTAAACAAGTTCTCATCTGTTTACAGTCATTTTCACTGAATTATTCATGTTTCCATGTAGTTTCCTATATTCTGCCTTCTGGCCCAAAAATAAGCTTTGCCCACTTTATCAAACAACTTCCTACACACTGTTATGAACTGAGGCAGCTCGGGAACACTGTCTCTCAACTGTGTTATAGAGTGTAGTACTACATTTCAGTGAAGTGTAAGGCTTTCCAAAGCTGCCGAACGTGTTTCTTTCTCTATTTCAATGGTATTCTGCCTTGTATAACACACATTTACCACTCTAGTCTCCTTTAAGTAAAGAATATAGGATTCATACAGTGTTTCATGTGATCTTAACTCGAATTAAGGATTTCCCGGATTTAGCTACTTTTTTACACTAAGAACTGACTTGGAGATTCTCTTTCAGCTGTTCTAAGCAAGTTCTCATCTGTTTACAGTCATTTTCACTGAATTATTCATGTTTTCATGTAGTTTCCTATATTCTGCCTTCTGGCCCAAGTATAAGCTTTGCCCACTTTATCAAACAACTTCCTACACACTGTTATGAACTGGGGGAGCTTGGGAACATTGTCTCTCAACTGTGTTATAGAGTGTAGTACTACAATTCAGTGAAGTGTAAGGCTTTCCAAAGCTGCCGAACGTTTTTCTTTCTCTATTTCAATGGTATTCTGCCTTATATAACACACATTTACCACTCTTGTCTCCTTTAAGTAAACAATATAGGATTCATACAGTGTTTCATGTGATCTTAACTCGAATTAAGGATTTCCCGGATTTCGCTACTTTTCTACACTAAGAACTGACTTGGACAATCTCTTTCATCTGTTCTAAAACAAGTTCTCATCTGTTTACAGTCATTTTCACTGAATTATTCATGTTTTCATGTAGTTTCCTATATTCTGCCTTTTGGCCCAAGTATAAGCTTTGCCCACTTTATCAAACAACTTCCTACACACTGTTATGAAATGAGGCAGCTAGGGAACATTGTCTCTCAACTGTGTTATAGAGTGTAGTACTACATTTCAGTGAAGTGTAAGGCTTTCCAAAGCTGCCGAACGTGTTTTTACTCTATTTCAATGGTATTCTGCCTTGTATAACACACATTTACCACTCTAGTCTCTTTTAAGTAAAGAATATAGGATTCATACAGTGTTTCATGTGATCTTAACTGGAATTAAGGATTTCCCTTATCTTAGCTACCTTTTCTACACTAAGAACTGACTTGGAGATTCTCTTTCAGCTGTTCTAAGCAAGTTCTCATCTGTTTACAGTCATTTTCACTGAATTATTCATGTTTTCATGTAGTTTCCTATATTCTGCCTTCTGGCCCAAGTATAAGCTTTGCCCACTTTATCAAACACCTTCCTACACACTGTTATGAACTGAGGCAGCTAGGGAACATTGTCTCTCAACTGTGTTATAGAGTGTAGTACTACATTTCATTGAAGTGTAAGGCTTTCCAAAGCTGCCGAACGTGTTTCTTTCTCTATTTCAATGGTATTCTGCCTTGTATAACACACATTTACTACTCTTGTCTCCTTTCAGTAAACAATATAGGATTCATACAGTGTTTCATGTGATCTTAACTCGAAGTAAGGATTTCCCGGATTTAGCTACTTTTCTACACTAAGAACTGACTTGGACAATCTCTTTCATCTGTTCTAAAACAAGTTCTCATCTGTTTACAGTCATTTTCACTGAATTATTCATGTTTTCATGTAGTTTCCTATATTCTGCCTTCTGGTCCAAGTATAAGCTTTGCCCACTTTATCAAACAACTTCCTACACACTGTTATGAACTGAGGCAGCTCGGGAACATTGTCTCTCAACTGTGTTATAGAGTGTAGTACTACATTTCAGTGAAGTGTAAGGCTTTCCAAAGCTGCCGAATGTGTTTCTTTCTCCATTTCAATGGTATTCTGCCTTATATAATACACACTTACCACTTTAGTCACCTTTAAGTAAACAATATAGGATTCATACAGTGTTTGATGTTATCTTAACACGAATTAAGGATTTCTCTTATCTTACCTACCTTTTCTACACTAAGTACTGCCTTGGAGATTCTCTTTCATCTGTTCTAAACAAGTTTTCATCTGTTTACAGTCATTTTCAGTGAATTATTCATGTTTTCATGTAGTTTCCTATATTCTGCCTTCTGGCCCAAGTATAAGCTTTGCCCACTTTATCAAGCAACTTCCTGCACACTCTTATGAACTGAGGCAGCTAGGGAACATTGTCTCTCAACTGTGTTATAGAGTGTAGTACTACATTTCAGTGAAGTGTAAGGCTTTCCAAAGCTGCTGAATGTGTTTCTTTCTCTATTTCAATGGTATTCTGCCTTATATAACACACATTTACCACTCTAGTCTCCTTTAAGTAAACAATATAGGATTCATACAGTGTTTGATGTTATCTTAACTCGAATTAAGGATTTCCCTTATCTTACCTACCTTTTCTACACTAAGTACTGCCTTGGAGATTCTCTTTCAGCTGTTCTAAACAAGTTCTCATCTGTTTACAGTCATTTTCAGTGAATTATTCATGTTTTCATGTAGTTTCCTATATTCTGCCTTCTGGCCCAAGAATAAGCTTTGCCCACTTTATCAAACAACATCCGACACACTGCTATGAACTGAGGGAGCTAGGGAACATTGTCTCTCAACTGTGTTATAGAGTGTAGTACTACATTTCAGTGAAGTGTAAGGCTTTCCAAAGCTGCCGAAAGTGTTTCTTTCTCTATTTCAATGGTATTCTGCCTTGTATAACACACATTTACCACTCTAGTCTCCTTTAAGTAAAGAATATAGGATTCATACAGTTTTTCATGTGATCTTAACTGGAATTAAGGATTTCCCTTATCTTAGCTACCTTTTCTATACTAAGAACTGCCTTGGAGATTCTCTTTCAGCTATTCTAAGCAAGTTCTCATCTGTTTACAGTCATTTTCACTGAATTATTCATGTTTTCATGTAGTTTCCTATATTCTGCCTTCTGGCCCAAGTATAAGCTTTGCCCACTTTATCAAACACCTTCCTACACACTGTTATGAACTGAGGCAGCTAGGGAACATTGTCTCTCAACTGTGTTATAGAGTGTAGTACTACATTTCATTGAAGTGTAAGGCTTTCCAAAGCTGCCGAACGTGTTTCTTTCTCTATTTCAATGGTATTCTGCCTCGTATAGCACACATTTACCACTCTAGTCTTCTTTAAGTAAAGAATATAGGATTCATACAGTGTTTGATGTTATCTTAACTCGAATTAAGGATTTCCCTTATCTTACCTACCTTTTCTACACTAAGAACTGCCTTGGAGATTCTCTTTCAGCTGTTCTAAACAAGTTCTCATCTGTTTACAGTCATTTTCACTGAATTATTCATGTTTCCATGTAGTTTCCTATATTCTGCCTTCTGGCCCAAAAATAAGCTTTGCCCACTTTATCAAACAACTTCCTACACACTGTTATGAACTGAGGCAGCTCGGGAACACTGTCTCTCAACTGTGTTATAGAGTGTAGTACTACATTTCAGTGAAGTGTAAGGCTTTCCAAAGCTGCCGAACGTGTTTCTTTCTCTATTTCAATGGTATTCTGCCTTGTATAACACACATTTACCACTCTAGTCTCCTTTAAGTAAAGAATATAGGATTCATACAGTGTTTCATGTGATCTTAACTCGAATTAAGGATTTCCCGGATTTAGCTACTTTTTTACACTAAGAACTGACTTGGACAATCTCTTTCATCTGTTCTAAAACAAGTTCTCATCTGTTTACAGTCATTTTCAGTGAATTATTCATGTTTTCATGTAGTTTCCTATATTCTGCCTTTTGGCCCAAGTATAAGCTTTGCCCACTTTATCAAACAACTTCCTACACACTGTTATGAAATGAGGCAGCTAGGGAACATTGTCTCTCAACTGTGTTATAGAGTGTAGTACTACATTTCAGCGAAGTGTAAGGCTTTCCAAAGCTGCCGAATGTGTTTCTTTCTCCATTTCAATGGTATTCTGCCTTATATAATACACATTTACCACTTTAGTCACCTTTAAGTAAACAATATAGGATTCATACAGTGTTTGATGTTATCTTAACTCGAATTAAGGATTTCTCTTATCTTACCTACCTTTTCTACACTAAGTACTGCCTTGGAGATTCTCTTTCAGCTGTTCTAAACAAGTTCTCATCTGTTTACAGTCATTTTCATTGAATTATTCATGTTTTCATGTAGTTTCCTATATTCTGCCTTCTGGCCCAAGTATAAGCTTTGCCCACTTTATCAAACAACTTCCTACACGCTGTTATGAACTGAGGTAGCTCGGGAACATTGTCTCTCAACTGTGTTATAGAGTGTAGTACTACATTTCAGTGAAGTGTAAGGCTTTCCAAAGCTGCCGAACGTGTTTCTTTGTCTATTTCAATGGTATTCTGCCTTGTATAACACACATTTACAACTCTAGTCTCCTTTAAGTAAAGAATATAGGATTCATACAGTGTTTCATGTGATCTTAACTGGAATTAAGGATTTCTCTTATCTTAGCTACCTTTTATACACTAAGAACTGACTTGGAGATTCTCTTTCAGCTGTTCTAAAAAAGTTCTCATCTGTTTACAGTCATTTTTACTGAATTATTCATGTTTTCATGTAGTTTCCTATATTCTGCCTTCTAGCCCAAGTATAAGCTTTGCCCACTTTATCAAACAACTTCCTACACACTGCTATGAACTGAGGGACCTAGGGAACATTGTCTCTCAATTGTGTTATAGAGTGTAGAACTACATTTCAGTGAAGTGTAAGGCTTTCCAAAGCTGCCGAACGTGTTTCTTTCTCTATTTCAATGGTATTCTGCCTTGTATAACACACATTTACTACTCTTGTCTCCTTTAAGTAAACAATATAGGATTCATACAATGTTTCATGTGATATTAACTCCAATTAAGGATTTACCGGATTTAGCTACTTTTCTACACTAAGAACTGACTTGGAGAATCTCTTTCAGCTGTTCTAAAACAAGTTCTCATCTGTTTACAGTCATTTTCACTGAATTATTCATGTTTTCATGTAGTTTCCTATATTCTGCCTTCTGGTCCAAGTATAAGCTTTGCCCACTTTATCAAACAACTTCGTACACACTGTTATGAACTGAGGCAGCTAGGGAACATTGTCTCTCAACTGTGTTATAGAGTGTAGTACTACATTTCAGTGAAGTGTAAGGCTTTCCAAAGCTGCCAAACGTGTTTCTTTCTCTATTTCAATGGTATTCTGCCTTGTAAAACACACATTTACCACTCTAGTCTCATTTAGGTAAAGAATATAGGATTCATACAGTGTTTCATGTGATCTTAACTGGAATTAAGGATTTCCCTTATCTTAGCTACCTTTTCTACACTAAGAACTGACTTGGAGATTCTCTTTCAGCTGTTCTAAGCAAGTTCTCATCTGTTTACAGTCATTTTCACTGAATTATTCATGTTTTCATGTAGTTTCCTATATTCTGCCTTCTGGCCCAAGTATAAGCTTTGCCCACTTTATCAAACAACTTCCTACACACTGTTATGAACTGGGGGAGCTTGGGAACATTGTCTCTCAACTGTGTTATAGAGTGTAGTACTACAATTCAGTGAAGTGTAAGGCTTTCCAAAGCTGCCGAACGTTTTTCTTTCTCTATTTCAATGGTATTCTGCCTTATATAACACACATTTACCACTCTTGTCTCCTTTAAGTAAACAATATAGGATTCATACAGTGTTTCATGTGATCTTAACTCGAATTAAGGATTTCCCGGATTTCGCTACTTTTCTACACTAAGAACTGACTTGGACAATCTCTTTCATCTGTTCTAAAACAAGTTCTCATCTGTTTACAGTCATTTTCACTGAATTATTCATGTTTTCATGTAGTTTCCTATATTCTGCCTTTTGGCCCAAGTATAAGCTTTGCCCACTTTATCAAACAACTTCCTACACACTGTTATGAAATGAGGCAGCTAGGGAACATTGTCTCTCAACTGTGTTATAGAGTGTAGTACTACATTTCAGTGAAGTGTAAGGCTTTCCAAAGCTGCCGAACGTGTTTTTACTCTATTTCAATGGTATTCTGCCTTGTATAACACACATTTACCACTCTAGTCTCCTTTAAGTAAAGAATATAGGATTCATACAGTGTTTCATGTGATCTTAACTGGAATTAAGGATTTCCCTTATCTTAGCTACCTTTTCTACACTAAGAACTGACTTGGAGATTCTCTTTCAGCTGTTCTAAGCAAGTTCTCATCTGTTTACAGTCATTTTCACTGAATTATTCATGTTTTCATGTAGTTTCCTATATTCTGCCTTCTGGCCCAAGTATAAGCTTTGCCCACTTTATCAAACACCTTCCTACACACTGTTATGAACTGAGGCAGCTAGGGAACATTGTCTCTCAACTGTGTTATAGAGTGTAGTACTACATTTCAGTGAAGTGTAAGGCTTTCCAAAGCTGCCAAACGTGTTTCTTTCTCTATTTCAATGGTATTCTGCCTCGTATAGCACACATTTACCACTCTAGTCTCCTTTAAGTAAAGAATATAGGATTCATACAGTGTTTGATGTTATCTTAACTCGAATTAAGGATTTCCCTTATCTTACCTACCTTTTCTACACTAAGAACTGCCTTGGAGATTCTCTTTCAGCTGTTCTAAACAAGTTCTCATCTGTTTACAGTCATTTTCACTGAATTATTCATGTTTCCATGTAGTTTCCTATATTCTGCCTTCTGGCCCAACAATAAGCTTTGCCCACTTTATCAAACAACTTCCTACACACTGTTATGAACTGAGGCAGCTCGGGAACACTGTCTCTCAACTGTGTTATAGAGTGTAGTACTACATTTCAGTGAAGTGTAAGGCTTTCCAAAGCTGCCGAATGTGTTTCTTTCTCCATTTCAATGGTATTCTGCCTTATATAATACACATTTACCACTTTAGTCACCTTTAAGTAAACAATATAGGATTCATACAGTGTTTGATGTTATCTTAACTCGAATTAAGGATTTCTCTTATCTTACCTACCTTTTCTACACTAAGTACTGCCTTGGAGATTCTCTTTCAGCTGTTCTAAACAAGTTTTCATCTGTTTACAGTCATTTTCAGTGAATTATTCATGTTTTCATGTAGTTTCCTATATTCTGCCTTCTGGCCCAAGTATAAGCTTTGCCCACTTTATCAAGCAACTTCCTGCACACTCTTATGAACTGAGGCAGCTAGGGAACATTGTCTCTCAACTGTGTTATAGAGTGTAGTACTACATTTCAGTGAAGTGTAAGGCTTTCCAAAGCTGCTGAATGTGTTTCTTTCTCTATTTCAATGGTATTCTGCCTTATATAACACACATTTACCACTCTAGTCTCCTTTAAGTAAACAATATAGGATTCATACAGTGTTTGATGTTATCTTAACTCGAATTAAGGATTTCCCTTATCTTACCTACCTTTTCTACACTAAGTACTGCCTTGGAGATTCTCTTTCAGCTGTTCTAAACAAGTTCTCATCTGTTTACAGTCATTTTCAGTGAATTATTCATGTTTTCATGTAGTTTCCTATATTCTGCCTTCTGGCCCAAGAATAAGCTTTGCCCACTTTATCAAACAACATCCTACACACTGCTATGAACTGAGGGAGCTAGGGAACATTGTCTCTCAACTGTGTTATAGAGTGTAGTACTACATTTCAGTGAAGTGTAAGGCTTTCCAAAGCTGCCGAACGTGTTTCTTTCTCTATTTCAATGGTATTCTGCCTTGTATAACACACATTTACCACTCTAGTCTCCTTTAAGTAAAGAATATAGGATTCATACAGTTTTTCATGTGATCTTAACTGGAATTAAGGATTTCCCTTATCTTAGCTACCTTTTCTATACTAAGAACTGCCTTGGAGATTCTCTTTCAGCTGTTCTAAGCAAGTTCTCATCTGTTTACAGTCATTTCCACTGAATTATTCATGTTTTCATGTAGTTTCCTATATTCTGCCTTCTGGCCCAAGTATAAGCTTTGCCCACTTTATCAAACAACTTCCTACACACTGTTATGAACTGAGGGAGCTAGGGAACATTGTCTCTCAACTGTGTTATAGAGTGTAGTACTACATTTCAGTGAAGTGTAAGGCTTTCCAAAGCTGCCGAACGTGTTTTTACTCTATTTCAATGGTATTCTGCCTTGTATAACACACATTTACCACTCTAGTCTCCTTTAAGTAAAGAATATAGGATTCATACAGTGTTTCATGTGATCTTAACTGGAATTAAGGATTTCCCTTATCTTAGCTACCTTTTCTATACTAAGAACTGCCTTGGAGATTCTCTTTCAGCTGTTCTAAGCAAGTTCTCATCTGTTTACAGTCATTTTCACTGAATTATTCATGTTTTCATGTAGTTTCCTATATTCTGCCTTCTGGCCCAAGTATAAGCTTTGCCCACTTTATCAAACAACTTCCTACACACTGTTATGAACTGGGGGAGCTTGGGAACATTGTCTCTCAACTGTGTTATAGAGTGTAGTACTACAATTCAGTGAAGTGTAAGGCTTTCCAAAGCTGCCGAACGTTTTTCTTTCTCTATTTCAATGGTATTCTGCCTTATATAACACACATTTACCACTCTTGTCTCCTTTAAGTAAACAATATAGGATTCATACAGTGTTTCATGTGATCTTAACTCGAATTAAGGATTTCCCGGATTTAGCTACTTTTTTACACTTAGAACTGACTTGGACAATCTCTTTCATCTGTTCTAAAACAAGTTCTCATCTGTTTACAGTCATTTTCAGTGAATTATTCATGTTTTCATGTAGTTTCCTATATTATGCCTTTTGGCCCAAGTATAAGCTTTGCCCACTTTATCAAACAACTTCCTACACACTGTTATGAAATGAGGCAGCTAGGGAACATTGTCTCTCAACTGTGTTATAGAGTGTAGTACTACATTTCAGCGAAGTGTAAGGCTTTCGAAAGCTGCCGAATGTGTTTCTTTCTCCATTTCAATGGTATTCTGCCTTATATAATACACATTTACCACTTTAGTCACCTTTAAGTAAACAATATAGGATTCATACAGTGTTTGATGTTATCTTAACTCGAATTAAGGATTTCTCTTATCTTACCTACCTTTTCTACACTAAGTACTGCCTTGGAGATTCTCTTTCAGCTGTTCTAAACAAGTTTTCATCTGTTTACAGTCATTTTCAGTGAATTATTCATGTTTTCATGTAGTTTCCTATATTCTGCCTTCTGGCCCAAGTATAAGCTTTGCCCACTTTATCAAGCAACTTCCTGCACACTCTTATGAACTGAGGCAGCTAGGGAACATTGTCTCTCAACTGTGTTATAGAGTGTAGTACTACATTTCAGTGAAGTGTAAGGCTTTCCAAAGCTGCTGAATGTGTTTCTTTCTCTATTTCAATGGTATTCTGCCTTATATAACACACATTTACCACTCTAGTCTCCTTTAAGTAAACAATATAGGATTCATACAGTGTTTGATGTTATCTTAACTCGAATTAAGGATTTCCCTTATCTTACCTACCTTTTCTACACTAAGTACTGCCTTGGAGATTCTCTTTCAGCTGTTCTAAACAAGTTCTCATCTGTTTACAGTCATTTTCAGTGAATTATTCATGTTTTCATGTAGTTTCCTATATTCTGCCTTCTGGCCCAAGAATAAGCTTTGCCCACTTTATCAAACAACATCCTACACACTGCTATGAACTGAGGGAGCTAGGGAACATTGTCTCTCAACTGTGTTATAGAGTGTAGTACTACATTTCAGTGAAGTGTAAGGCTTTCCAAAGCTGCCGAACGTGTTTCTTTCTCTATTTCAATGGTATTCTGCCTTGTATAACACACATTTACCACTCTAGTCTCCTTTAAGTAAAGAATATAGGATTCATACAGTTTTTCATGTGATCTTAACTGGAATTAAGGATTTCCCTTATCTTAGCTATCTTTTCTATACTAAGAACTGCCTTGGAGATTCTCTTTCAGCTGTTCTAAGCAAGTTCTCATCTGTTTACAGTCATTTCCACTGAATTATTCATGTTTTCATGTAGTTTCCTATATTCTGCCTTCTGGCCCAAGTATAAGCTTTGCCCACTTTTTCAAACAACTTCCTACACACTGTTATGAACTGAGGTAGCTCGGGAACATTGTCTCTCAACTGTGTTATAGAGTGTAGTACTACATTTCAGTGAAGTGTAAGGCTTTCCAAAGCTGCCGAACGTGTTTCTTTGTCTATTTCAATGGTATTCTGCCTTGTATAACACACATTTACAACTTTAGTCTCCTTTAAGTAAAGAATATAGGATTCATACAGTGTTTCATGTGATCTTAACTGGAATTAAGGATTTCTCTTATCTTAGCTACCTTTTCTACACTAAGAACTGACTTGGAGATTCTCTTTCAGCTGTTCTAAAAAAGTTCTCATCTGTTTACAGTCATTTTCACTGAATTATTCATGTTTTCATGTAGTTTCCTATATTCTGCCTTCTAGCCCAAGTATAAGCTTTGCCCACTTTATCAAACAACTTCCTACACACTGCTATGAACTGAGGGACCTAGGGAACATTGTCTCTCAATTGTGTTATAGAGTGTAGAACTACATTTCAGTGAAGTGTAAGGCTTTCCAAAGCTGCCGAACGTGTTTCTTTCTCTATTTCAATGGTATTCTGCCTTGTATAACACACATTTACCACTCTAGTCTCCTTTAAGTAATGAATATAGGATTCGTACAGTGTTTGATGTTATCTTAACTGGAATTAAGGATTTCCCTTATCTTAGCTACCTTTTCTACACTAAGAACTGACTTGGAGATTCTCTTTCAGCTGTTCTAAGCAAGTTCTCATCTGTTTACAGTCATTTTCAGTGAATTATTCATATTTTCATGTAGTTTCCTATATTCTGCCTTCTGGCCCAAGTATAAGCTTTGCCCACTTTATCAAACAACTTCCTACACACTATTATGAACTGAGGGAGCTAGGGAACATTGTCTCTCAACTGTGTTATAGAGTGTAGTACTACATTTCAGTGTAGTGTAAGGCTTTTCAAAGCTGCCAAACGTGTTTCTTTCTCCATTTCAATGGTATTCTGCCTTATATAACACACATTTACCACTCTAGTATCCTTTAAGTAAACAATATAGGATTCATACAGTGTTTGATGTTATCTTAACTCGAATTAAGGATTTCCCTTATCTTAGCTACCTTTTCTACACTAAGAACTGACTTGGAGATTCTCTTTCAGCTGTTCTAAGCAAGTTCTCATCTGTTTACAGTCATTTTCACTGAATTATTCATGTTTTCATGTAGTTTCCTATATTCTCCCTTCTGGCCCAAGTATAAGCTTTGCCCACTTTATCAAACACCTTCCTACACACTGTTATGAACTGAGGCAGGTAGGGAACATTGTCTCTCAACTGTGTTATAGAGTGTAGTACTACATTTCAGTGAAGTGTAAGGCTTTCCAAAGCTGCCGAACGTGTTTCTTTCTCTATTTCAATGGTATTCTGCCTCGTATAGCAAACCTTTACCACTCTAGTCTCCTTTAAGTAAAGAATATAGGATTCATACAGTGTTTCATGTGATCTTAACTGGAATTAAGGATTTCCCTTATGTTAGCTACCTTTTCTACACTAAGAACTGACTTGGAGATTCTCTTTCAGCTGTTCTAAACAAGTTCTCATCTGTTTACAGTCATTTTCACTGAATTATTCATGTCTTCATGTAGTTTCCTATATTCTGCCTTCTGGCCCAAGTATAAGCTTTGCCCACTTTATCAAACAACTTCCTACACGCTGTTATGAACTGAGGTAGCTTGGGAACATTGTCTCTCAACTGTGTTATAGAGTGTAGTACTACATTTCAGTGAAGTGTAAGGCTTTCCAAAGCTGCCGAACGTGTTTCTTTGTCTATTTCAATGGTATTCTGCCTTGTATAACACACATTTACAACTCTAGTCTCCTTTAAGTAAAGAATATAGGATTCATACAGTGTTTCATGTGATCTTAACTGGAATTAAGGATTTCTCTTATCTTAGCTACCTTTTCTACACTAAGAACTGACTTGGAGATTCTCTTTCAGCTGTTCTAAACAAGTTCTCATCTGTTTACACTCATTTTCACTGAATTATTCATGTTTTCATGTAGTTTCCTATATTCTGCCTTCTAGCCCAAGTATAAGCTTTGCCCACTTTATCAAACAACTTCCTACACACTGCTATGAACTGAGGGACCTAGGGAACATTGTCTCTCAATTGTGTTATGGAGTGTAGAACTACATTTCAGTGAAGTGTAAGGCTTTCCAAAGCTGCCGAACGTGTTTCTTTCTCTATTTCAATGGTATTCTGCCTTGTATAACACACATTTACTACTCTTGTCTCCTTTAAGTAAACAATATAGGATTCATACAATGTTTCATGTGATATTAACTCCAATTAAGGATTTACCGGATTTAGCTACTTTTCTACACTAAGAACTGACTTGGAGAATCTCTTTGAGCTATTCTAAAATAAGTTCTCATCTGTTTACAGTCATTTTCACTGAATTATTCATGATTTCATGAAGTTTCCTATAATCTGCCTACTGGTCCAAGTATAAGCTTTGCCCACTTTATCAAACAACTTCCTACACACTGTTATGAACTGAGGCAGCTAGGGAACATTGTCTCTCAACTGTGTTATAGAGTGTAGTACTACATTTCAGCGAAGTGTAAGGCTTTCCAAAGCTGCCGAATGTGTTTCTTTCTCCATTTCAATGGTAATCTGCCTTATATAATACACATTTACCACTTTAGTCACTTTAAGTAAACAATATAGGATTCATACAGTGTTTGATGTTATCTTAACTCGAATTAAGGATTTCCCTTATCTTAGCTACCTTTTCTACACTAAGAACTGCCTTGGAGATTCTCTTTCAGCTGTTCTAAACAAGTTTTCATCTGTTTACAGTCATTTTCAGTGAATTATTCATGTTTTCATGTAGTTTCCTATGTTCTGCCTTCTGGCCCAAGTATAAGCTTTGCCCACTTTATCAAACAACTTCGTACACACTGTTATGAACTGAGGCAGCTAGGGAACATTGTCTCTCAACTGTGTTATAGAGTGTAGTACTACATTTCACTGAAGTGTAAGGCTTTCCAAAGCTGCCAAACGTGTTTCTTTCTCAATTTCAATGGTATTCTGCCTTGTATAACACACATTTGCCACTCTAGTCTCATTTAGGTAAAGAATATAGGATTCATACTATGTTTCATGTGATCTTAACTGGAATTAAGGATTTCCCTTATCTAAGCTACCTTTTCTACAGTAAGAACTGACTTGGAGATTCTCTTTCAGCTGTTCTAAACAAGTTTTCATCTCTTTACAGTCATTTTCAGTGAATTATTTATGTTTTCATGTTGTTTCCTATATTCTGCCTTCTGGCCCAAGTATAAGCTTTTCCCACTTTATCAAACAACTTCCTACACACTGTTATGAACTGTGGCAGATAGGGAACATTGTCTCTCAACTGTGTTATAAAGTGTAGTACTACATTTCAGTGAAGTGTAAGGCTTTACAAAGCTGCCGAATGTGTTTCTTTCTCTATTTCAATGGTATTCTGCCTTATATAACACACATTTACCACTCTAGTCTCCTTTAAGTAAACAATATAGGATTCATACAGTGTTTGATGTTATCTTAACTCAAATTAAGGATTTCCCTTATCTTAGCTACCTTTTCTAAACTAAGAACTGACTTGGAGATTCTCTTTCAGCTCTTCTAAAGAAGTTCTCATCTGTTTACAGTCATTTTCACTGAATTAGTCATGTTTTCATGTAGTTTCCTATATTCTGCCTTCTGGCCCAAGTATAAGCTTTGCCCACTTTATCAAACAACTTCCTACACACTGTTATGAACTGAGGCAGCTAGGGAACATTGTCTCTCAACTGTGTTATAGAGTGTAGTATTACATTTCAGTGAAGTGTAAGGCTTTCCAAAGCTGCCGAACGTGTTTCTTTCTCTATTTCAATGGTATTCTGCCTTGTATAACACACATTTACCACTCTAGTCTCCTTTAAGTAAAGAATATAGGATTCATACAGTGTTTGATGTTATCTTAACTCGAATGAAGGATTTCCCTTATCTTAGCAACCTTTTCTACACTAAGAACTGCCTTGGAGATTCTCTTTCAGCTGTTCTAAACATGTTCTCATCTGTTTACAGTCATTGTCACTGAATTATTCATGTTTTCATGTAGTTTCCTATATTCTGCCTTCTGGCCCAAGTATAAGCTTTGCCCACTTTATCAAACAACTTCCTACACACTGTTATGAACTGAGGCAGCTCGGGAACATTGTCTCTCAACTGTGTTATAGAGTGTAGTACTACATTTCAGTGAAGTGTAAGGCTTTCCAAAGCTGACGAAATGTGTTTCTTTCTCTAGTTCAATGGTATTCTGCCTTATATAACACACATTTACCACTCTAGTCTCCTTTAAGAAAACAATATAGGATTTATACAGTGTTTCATGTGATCTTAACTCCAATTAAGGATTTCCCGGATTTAGCTACCTTTTCTACACTAAGAACTGACTTGGAGAATCTCTTTCAGCTGTTCTAAAACAAGTTCTCATCTGTTTACAGTCATTTTCAGTGAATTATTCATGTTTTCATGTAGTTTCCTATATTCTGCCTTCTGGCCCAAATATAAGCTTTGCCCACTTTATCAAACAAATTCCTACACACTGTTATGAACTGAGGCAGCTAGGGAACATTGTCTCTCAACTGTGTTATAGAGTGTAGTACTACATTTCAGTGAAGTGTAAGGCTTTCCAAAGCTGCCGAATGTGTTTCTTTCTCTATTTCAAAGGTATTCTGCCTTATATAATACACATTTACCACTCTAGTCACCTTTAAGTAAACAATATAGGATTCATACAGTGTTTGATGTTATCTTAACTCGAATTAAGGATTTCCCTTATCTTAGCTACCTTTTCTACACTAAGAACTGCCTTGGAGATTCTCTTTCAGCTGTTCTAAACAAGTTTTCATCTGTTAACAGTCATTTTCAGTGAATTATTCATGTTTTCATGTAGTTTCCTATATTCTGCCTTCTGGCCCAAGTATAAGCTTTGCCCACTTTATCAAACAACTTCCTACACACGGTTATGAACTGTGGCAGCTAGGGAACATTGTCTCTCAACTGTGTTATAGAGTGTAGTACTACATTTCAGTGAAGTGTAAGGCTTTCCAAAGCTGCCGAACATGTTTCTTTCTCTATTTCAATGGTATTCTGCCTTGTATAACACACATTTACCACTCTAGTCTCCTTTAAGTAATGAATATAGGATTCATACAGTGTTTGATGTTATCTTAACTCGAATTAAGGATTTCTCTTATCTTACCTACCTTTTCTACACTAAGAACTGCCTTGGAGATTCTCTTTCAGCTGTTCTAAACAAGTTCTCATCTGTTTACAGTCATTTTCACTGAATTATTCATGTTTTCATGTAGTTTCCTATATTCTGCCTTCTGGCCCAAGTATAAGCTTTGCCCACTTTATCAAACAACTTCCTACACACTGTTATGAACTGAGGCAGCTTGGGAACATTGTCTCTCAACTGTGTTATAGAGTGTAGTACTACATTTCAGTGAAGTGTAAGGCTTTCCAAAGCTGCCGAAACATGTTTCTATCTCAAGTTCAATGGTATTCTGCCTTATATAACACACATTTACCACTCTAGTCTCCTTTAAGAAAACAATATAGGATTTATACAGTGTTTCATGTGATCTTAACTCCAATTAAGGATTTCCCGGATTTAGCTACCTTTTCTACACTAAGAACTGACTTGGAGAATCTCTTTCAGCTGTTCTAAAACAAGTTCTCATCTGTTTACAGTCATTTTCAGTGAATTATTCATATTTTCATGTAGTTTCCTATATTCTGCCTTCTGGCCCAAGTATAAGCTTTGCCCACTTTATCAAACAACTTCCTACTCACTGTTATGAACTGTGGCAGCTAGGGAACATTGTCTCTCAACTGTGTTATAGAGTGTAGTACTACATTTCAGTGAAGTGTAAGGCTTTCCAAAGCTGCCAAACATGTTTCTTTCTCTATTTCAATGGTATTCTGCCTTGTATAACATACATTTACCACTCTAGTCTCCTTTAAGTAATGAATATATGATTCATACAGTGTTTGATGTTATCTTAACTCGAATTAAGGATTTCTCTTATCTTACCTACCTTTTCTACACTAAGCACTGCCTTGGAGATTCTCTTTCAGCTGTTCTAAACAAGTTCTCATCTGTGTAAAGTTATTTTCACTGAATTATTCATGTTTTCATGTAGTTTCCTATATTCTGCCTTCTGGCCCAAGTATAAGCTTTGCCCACTTTATCAAACAACTTCCTACACACTGTTATGAACTGAGGCAGCTCGGGAACATTGTCTCTCAACTGTGTTATAGAGTGTAGTACTACATTTCAGTGAAGTGTAAGGCTTTCCAAAGCTGCCGAACGTGTTTCTTTCTCTCTTTCAATGGTATTCTGCCTTGTATAAAACACATTTACCACTCTAGTCTCATTTAGGTAAAGAATATAGGATTCATACAGTGTTTCATGTGATCTTAACTGGAATTAAGGATTTCCCTTATCTAAGCTACCTTTTCTACAGTAAGAACTGACTTGGAGATTCTCTTTCAGCTGTTCTAAACAAGTTTTCATCTCTTTACAGTCATTTTCAGTGAATTATTTATGTTTTCATGTTGTTTCCTATATTCTGCCTTCTGGCCCAAGTATAAGCTTTTCCCACTTTATCAAACAACTTCCTACACACTGTTATGAACTGTGGCAGATAGGGAACATTGTCTCTCAACTGTGTTATAAAGTGTAGTACTACATTTCAGTGAAGTGTAAGGCTTTCCAAAGCTGCCGAATGTGTTTCTTTCTCTATTTCAATGGTATTCTGCCTTATATAACACACATTTACCACTCTAGTCTCCTTTAAGTAAACAATATAGGATTCATACAGTGTTTCATGTGATCTTAACTCGAATTAAGGATTTCCCGGATTTAGCTACTTTTCTACACTAAGAACTGACTTGGAGAATCTCTTTCAGCTGTTCTAAAACAAGTTCTCATCTGTTTACAGTCATTTTCAGTGAATTATTCATGTTTTCATGTAGTTTCCTATATTCTGCCTTCTGGCCCAAGTATAAGCTTTGCCCACTTCATCAAACAACTTCCTACACACTGTTATGAACTGAGGCAGCTAGGGAACATTGTCTCTCAACTGTGTTATAGAGTGTAGTACTACATTTCAGCGAAGTGTAAGGCTTTCCAAAGCTGCCGAATGTGTTTCTTTCTCTATTTCAATGGTATTCTGCCTTATATAATACACATTTACCACTCTAGTCACCTCTAAGTAAACAATATAGGATTAATACAGTATTTGATGTTATCTTAACTCGAATTAAGGATTTCCCTTATCTTAGCTACCTTTTCTACACTAAGAACTGCCTTGGAGATTCTCTTTCAGCTGTTCTAAACAAGTTTTCATCTGTTTACAGTCATTTTCAGTGAATTATTCATATTTTCATGTAGTTTCCTATATTCTGCCTTCTGGCCCAAGTATAAGCTTTGCCCACTTTATCAAACAACTTCCTACACACTGTTATGAACTGTGGCAGCTAGGGAACATTGTCTCTCAACTGTGTTATAGAGTGTAGTACTACATTTCAGTGAAGTGTAAGGCTTTCCAAAGCTGCCGAACATGTTTCTTTCTCTATTTCAATGGTATTCTGCCTTGTATAACACACATTTACCACTCTAGTCTCCTTTAAGTAATGAATATAGGATTCATACAGTGTTTGATGTTATCTTAACTCAAATTAAGGATTTCTCTTATCTTACCTACCTTTTCTACACTAAGAACTGCCTTGAAGATTCTCTTTCAGCTGTTCTAAACAAGTTCTCATCTGTTTACAGTCATTTTCACTGAATTATTCATGTTTTCATGTAGTTTCCTATATTCTGCCTTCTGGCCCAAGTATAAGCTTTGCCCACTTCATCAAACAACTTCCTACACACTGTTATGAACTGAGGCAGCTCGGGAACATTGTCTCTCAACTGTGTTATAGAGTGTAGTACTACATTTCAGTGAAGTGTAAGGCTTTCCAAATCTGCCGAACATGTTTCTTTCTCTATTTCAATGGTATTCTGCCTTGTATAACACACATTTACCACTCTAGTCTCATTTAGGTAAAGAATATAGGATTCATACAGTGTTTCATGTGATCTTAACTGGAATTAAGGATTTCCCTTATCTAAGCTACCTTTTCTACAGTAAGAACTGACTTGGAGATTCTCTTTCAGCTGTTCTAAACAAGTTTTCATCTCTTTACAGTCATTTTCAGTGAATTATTTATGTTTTCATGTTGTTTCCTATATTCTGCCTTCTGGCCCAAGTATAAGCTTTGCCCACTTTATCAAACAACTTCCTACACACTGTTATGAACTGTGGCAACTAGGGAACATTGTCTCTCAACTGTGTTATAAAGTGTAGTACTACATTTCAGTGAAGTGTAAGGCTTTCCAAAGCTGCCGAATGTGTTTCTTTCTCTATTTCAATGGTATTCTGCCTTGTATAACACACATTTACCACTCTAGTCTCCTTTAAGTAATGAATATATGATTCATACAGTGTTTCATGTGATCTTAACTGGAATTAAGGATTTCACTTATCTAAGCTACCTTTTCTACAGTAAGAACTGACTTGGAGATTCTCTTTCAGCTGTTCTAAACAAGTTTTCATCTCTTTACAGTCATTTTCAGTGAATTATTTATGTTTTCATGTTGTTTCCTATATTCTGCCTTCTGGCCCAAGTATAAGCTTTGCCCACTTTATCAAACAACTTCCTACACACTGTTATGAACTGTGGCAACTAGGGAACATTGTCTCTCAACTGTGTTATAAAGTGTAGTACTACATTTCAGTGAAGTGTAAGGCTTTCCAAAGCTGCCGAATGTGTTTCTTTCTCTATTTCAATGGTATTCTGCCTTGTATAACACACATTTACCACTCTAGTCTTTTTTAAGTAAACAATATAGGATTCATACAGTGTTTGATGTTATCTTAACTCGAATTAAGGATTTCCCTTATCTTAGCTACCTTTTCTACACTAAGAACTGACTTGGAGATTCTCTTTCAGCTGTTCTAAAGAAGTTCTCATCTGTTTACAGTCATTTTCACTGAATTAGTCATGTTTTCATGTAGTTTCCTATATTCTGCCTTCTGGCCCAAGTATAAGCTTTGCCCACTTTATCAAACAACTTCCTACACACTGTTATGAACTGAGGCAGCCCAGGAACATTGTCTCTCAACTGTGTTATAGAGTGTAGTACTACATTTCAGTGAAGTGTAAGGCTTTCCAAAGCTGCCGAATGTGTTTCTTTCTCTATTTCAATGGTATTCTGCCTTGTATAACACACATTTACCACTCTAGTCTCCTTTAAGTAAAGAATATAGGATTCATACAGTGTTTGATGTTATCTTAACTCGAATGAAGGATTTCCCTTATCTTAGCTACCTTTACTAAACTAAGAACTGACTTGGAGATTCTCTTTCAGCTGTTCTAAGCAAGTTCTCATCTGTTTACAGTCATTTTCACTGAATTATTCATGTTTTCATGTAGTTTCCTATATTCTGCCTTCTGGCCCAAGTATAAGCTTTGCCCACTTTATCAAACAACTTCCTACACACTGTTATGACCTGGAGGAGCTTGGGAACATTGTCTCTCAACTGTGTTATAGAATGTAGTACTACATTTCAGTGAAGTGTAAGGCGTTCCAAAGCTGCCGAACGTGTTTCTTTCTCTATTTCAATGGTATTCTGCCTTGTATAACACACATTTACCACTCTTGTCTCCTTTAAGTAAACAATATAGGATTCATACAGTGTTTCATGTGATCTTAACTCGAATTAAGGATTTCCCGGATTCAGCTACTTTTCTACACTAAGAACTGACTTGGAGAATCTCTTTCAGCTGTTCTAAAACAAGTTCTCATCTGTTTACAGTCATTTTCTGTGAATTATTCATGTTTTCATGTAGTTTCCTATATTCTGCCTTCTGGCCCAAGTATAAGCTTTGCCCACTTTATCAAACAACTTCCTACACACTGTTATGAACTGAGGCAGCTAGGGAACATTGTCTCTCAACTGTGTTATAGAGTGTTGTACTACATTTCAGCGAAGTGTAAGGCTTTCCAAAGCTGCCGAATGTGTTTCTTTCTCTATTTCAATGGTATTCTGCCTTATATAATACACATTTACCACTCTAGTCACCTTTAAGTAAACAATATAGGATTCATACAGTGTTTGATGTTATCTTAACTCGAATTAAGGATTTTCCTTATCTTAGCTACCTTTTCTATACTAAGAACTGCCTTGGAGATTCTCTTTCAGCTGTTCTAAACAAGTTTTCATCTGTTTACAGTCATTTTCAGTGAATTATTCATATTTTCATGTAGTTTCCTATATTCTGCCTTCTGGCCCAAGTATAAGCTTTGCCCACTTTATCAAACAACTTCCTACACACTGTTATGAACTGTGGCAGCTAGGGAACATTGTCTCTCAACTGTGTTATAGAGTGTAGTACTACATTTCAGTGAAGTGTAAGGCTTTCCAAAGCTGCCGAACATGTTTCTTTCTCTATTTCAATGGTATTCTGCCTTGTATAACACACATTTACCACTCTAGTCTCCTTTAAGTAATGAATATAGGATTCATACAGTGTTTGATGTTATCTTAACTCAAATTAAGGATTTCTCTTATCTTACCTACCTTTTCTACACTAAGAACTGCCTTGAAGATTCTCTTTCAGCTGTTCTAAACAAGTTCTCATCTGTTTACAGTCATTTTCACTGAGTTATTCATGTTTTCATGTAGTTTCCTATATTCTGCCTTCTGGCCCAAGTATAAGCTTTGCCCACTTCATCAAACAACTTCCTACACACTGTTATGAACTGAGGCAGCTCGGGAACATTGTCTCTCAACTGTGTTATAGAGTGTAGTACTACATTTCAGTGAAGTGTAAGGCTTTCCAAATCTGCCGAACATGTTTCTTTCTCTATTTCAATGGTATTCTGCCTTGTATAACACACATTTACCACTCTAGTCTCATTTAGGTAAAGAATATAGGATTCATACAGTGTTTCATGTGATCTTAACTGGAATTAAGGATTTCCCTTATCTAAGCTACCTTTTCTACAGTAAGAACTGACTTGGAGATTCTCTTTCAGC
Source organism: Pipistrellus hanaki (assembly GCF_964339955.1). Lineage (NCBI taxonomy): Eukaryota > Metazoa > Chordata > Mammalia > Chiroptera > Vespertilionidae > Pipistrellus > Pipistrellus hanaki. Next base: position 752,393 of record NW_028182290.1, read on the forward strand.
TGTTCTAAACAAGTTTTCATCTCTTTACAGTCATTTTCAGTGAATTATTTATGTTTTCATGTTGTTTCCTATATTCTGCCTTCTGGCCCAAGTATAAGCTTTGCCCACTTTATCAAACAACTTCCTACACACTGTTATGAACTGTGGCAACTAGGGAACATTGTCTCTCAACTGTGTTATAAAGTGTAGTACTACATTTCAGTGAAGTGTAAGGCTTTCCAAAGCTGCCGAATGTGTTTCTTTCTCTATTTCAATGGTATTCTGCCTTGTATAACACACATTTACCACTCTAGTCTCCTTTAAGTAATGAATATATGATTCATACAGTGTTTCATGTGATCTTAACTGGAATTAAGGATTTCCCTTATCTAAGCTACCTTTTCTACAGTAAGAACTGACTTGGAGATTCTCTTTCAGCTGTTCTAAACAAGTTTTCATCTCTTTACAGTCATTTTCAGTGAATTATTTATGTTTTCATGTTGTTTCCTATATTCTGCCTTCTGGCCCAAGTATAAGCTTTGCCCACTTTATCAAACAACTTCCTACACACTGTTATGAACTGTGGCAACTAGGGAACATTGTCTCTCAACTGTGTTATAAAGTGTAGTACTACATTTCAGTGAAGTGTAAGGCTTTCCAAAGCTGCCGAATGTGTTTCTTTCTCTATTTCAATGGTATTCTGCCTTGTATAACACACATTTACCACTCTAGTCTTTTTTAAGTAAACAATATAGGATTCATACAGTGTTTGATGTTATCTTAACTCGAATTAAGGATTTCCCTTATCTTAGCTACCTTTTCTACACTAAGAACTGACTTGGAGATTCTCTTTCAGCTGTTCTAAAGAAGTTCTCATCTGTTTACAGTCATTTTCACTGAATTAGTCATGTTTTCATGTAGTTTCCTATATTCTGCCTTCTGGCCCAAGTATAAGCTTTGCCCACTTTATCAAACAACTTCCTACACACTGTTATGAACTGAGGCAGCCCGGGAACATTGTCTCTCAACTGTGTTATAGAGTGTAGTACTACATTTCAGTGAAGTGTAAGGCTTTCCAAAGCTGCTGAACGTGTTTCTTTCTCTATTTCAATGGTATTCTGCCTTGTATAACACACATTTACCACTCTAGTCTCCTTTAAGTAAAGAATATAGGATTCATACAGTGTTTGATGTTATCTTAACTCGAATGAAGGATTTCCCTTATCTTAGCTACCTTTACTAAACTAAGAACTGACTTGGAGATTCTCTTTCAGCTGTTCTAAGCAAGTTCTCATCTGTTTACAGTCATTTTCACTGAATTATTCATGTTTTCATGTAGTTTCCTATATTCTGCCTTCTGGCCCAAGTATAAGCTTTGCCCACTTTATCAAACAACTTCCTACACACTGTTATGACCTGGAGGAGCTTGGGAACATTGTCTCTCAACTGTGTTATAGAATGTAGTACTACATTTCAGTGAAGTGTAAGGCGTTCCAAAGCTGCCGAACGTGTTTCTTTCTCTATTTCAATGGTATTCTGCCTTGTATAACACACATTTACCACTCTTGTCTCCTTTAAGTAAACAATATAGGATTCATACAGTGTTTCATGTGATCTTAACTCGAATTAAGGATTTCCCGGATTCAGCTACTTTTCTACACTAAGAACTGACTTGGAGAATCTCTTTCAGCTGTTCTAAAACAAGTTCTCATCTGTTTACAGTCATTTTCTGTGAATTATTCATGTTTTCATGTAGTTTCCTATATTCTGCCTTCTGGCCCAAGTATAAGCTTTGCCCACTTTATCAAACAACTTCCTACACACTGTTATGAACTGAGGCAGCTAGGGAACATTGTCTCTCAACTGTGTTATAGAGTGTAGTACTACATTTCAGCGAAGTGTAAGGCTTTCCAAAGCTGCCGAATGTGTTTCTTTCTCTATTTCAATGGTATTCTGCCTTATATAATACACATTTACCACTCTAGTCACCTCTAAGTAAACAATATAGGATTAATACAGTATTTGATGTTATCTTAACTCGAATTAAGGATTTCCCTTATCTTAGCTACCTTTTCTACACTAAGAACTGCCTTGGAGATTCTCTTTCAGCTGTTCTAAACAAGTTTTCATCTGTTTACAGTCATTTTCAGTGAATTATTCATGTTTTCATGTAGTTTCCTATATTCTGCCTTCTGGCCCAAGTATAAGCTTTGCGCACTTTATCAAACAACTTCCTACACACTGTTATGAACTGTGGCAGCTAGGGAACATTGTCTCTCAACTGTGTTATAGAGTGTAGTACTACATTTCAGTGAAGTGTAAGGCTTTCCAAAGCTGCCGAACATGTTTCTTTCTCTATTTCAATGGTATTCTGCCTTGTATAACACACATTTACCACTCTAGTCTCCTTTAAGTAATGAATATAGGATTCATACAGTGTTTGATGTTATCTTAACTCGAATTAAGGATTTCTCTTATCTTACCTACCTTTTCTACACTAAGAACTGCCTTGAAGATTCTCTTTCAGCTGTTCTAAACAAGTTCTCATCTGTTTACAGTCATTTTCACTGAATTATTCATGTTTTCATGTAGTTTCCTATATTCTGCCTTCTGGCCCAAGTATAAGCTTTGCCCACTTCATCAAACAACTTCCTACACACTGTTATGAACTGAGGCAGCTGGGGAACATTGTCTCTCAACTGTGTTATAGAGTGTAGTACTACATTTCAGTGAAGTGTAAGGCTTTCCAAAGCTGCCGAAACGTGTTTCTTTCTCTATTTCAATGGTATTCTGCCTTATATAACACACATTTACCACTCTAGTCTCCTTTAAGAAAACAATATAGGATTTATACAGTGTTTCATGTGATCTTAACTCCAATTAAGGATTTCCCGGATTTAGCTACCTTTTCTACACTAAGAAATGACTTGGAGAATCTCTTTCAGCTGTTCTAAAACAAGTTCTCATCTGTTTACAGTCATTTTCACTGAATTATTCATGTTTTCATGTAGTCCTATATTCTGACTTCTGGCCCAAGTATAAGCTTTGCCCACTTTATGAAACAACTTCCTACACACTGTTATGAACTGAGGCAGCTAGGGAACATTGTCTCTCAACTGTGTTATAGAGTGTAGTACAACATTTCAGCGAAGTGTAAGGCTTTCCAAAGCTGCCGAATGTGTTTCTTTCTCTATTTCAATGGTATTCTGCCTTATATAATACACATTTACCACTCTAGTCACCTCTAAGTAAACAATATAGGATTAATACAGTATTTGATGTTATCTTAACTCGAATTAAGGATTTCCCTTATCTTAGCTACCTTTTCTACACTAAGAACTGCCTTGGAGATTCTCTTTCAGCTGTTCTAAACAAGTTTTCATCTGTTTACAGTCATTTTCAGTGAATTATTCATATTTTCATGTAGTTTCCTATTTTCTGCCTTCTGGCCCAAGTATAAGCTTTGCCCACTTTATCAAACAACTTCCTACACACTGTTATGAACTGTGCCAGCTAGGGAACATTGTCTCTCAACTGTGTTATACAGTGTAGTACTACATTTCAGTGAAGTGTAAGGCTTTCCAAAGCTGCCGAACATGTTTCTTTCTCTATTTCAATGGTATTCTGCCTTGTATAACACACATTTACCACTCTAGTCTCCTTTAAGTAATGAATATAGGATTCATACAGTGTTTGATGTTATCTTAACTCGAATTAAGGATTTCTCTTATCTTACCTACCTTTTCTACACTAAGAACTGCCTTGGAGATTCTCTTTCAGCTGTTCTAAACAAGTTCTCATCTGTTTACAGTCATTTTCACTGAATTATTCATGTTTTCATGTAGTTTCCTATATTCTGCCTTCTGGCCCAAGTATAAGCTTTGCCCACTTTATCAAACAACTTCCTACACACTGTTATGAACTGAGGCAGCTCGGGAACATTGTCTCTCAACTGTGTTATAGAGTGTAGTACTACATTTCAGTGAAGTGTAAGGCTTTCCAAAGCTGCCGAAACGTGTTTCTTTCTCTAGTTCAATGGTATTCTGCCTTATATAACACACATTTACCACTCTAGTCACCTTTAAGTAAACAATATAGGATTCATACAGTGTTTGATGTTATCTTAACTCGAATTAAGGATTTTCCTTATCTTAGCTACCTTTTCTATACTAAGAACTGCCTTGGAGATTCTCTTTCAGCTGTTCTAAACAAGTTTTCATCTGTTTACAGTCATTTTCAGTGAATTATTCATGTTTTCATGTAGTTTCCTATATTCTGCCTTCTGGCCCAAGTATAAGCTTTGCCCACTTTATCAAACAACTTCCTACACACTGTTATGAACTGTGGCAGCTAGGGAACATTGTCTCTCAACTGTGTTATAGAGTGTAGTACTACATTTCAGTGAAGTGTAAGGCTTTCCAAAGCTGCCGAACATGTTTCTTTCTCTATTGCAATGGTATTCTGCCTTGTATAACACACATTTACCACTCTAGTCTCCTTTAAGTAATGAATATAGGATTCATACAGTGTTTGATGTTATCTTAACTCGAATTAAGGATTTCTCTTATCCTACCTACCTTTTCTACACTAAGAACTGCCTTGAAGATTCTCTTTCAGCTGTTCTAAACAAGTTCTCATCTGTTTACAGTCATTTTCACTGAATTATTCATGTTTTCATGTAGTTTCCTATATTCTGCCTTCTGGCCCAAGTATAAGCTTTGCCCACTTCATCAAACAACTTCCTACACACTGTTATGAACTGAGGCAGCTGGGGAACATTGTCTCTCAACTGTGTTATAGAGTGTAGTACTACATTTCAGTGAAGTGTAAGGCTTTCCAAAGCTGCCGAACGTGTTTCTTTCTCTCTTTCAATGGTATTCTGCCTTGTATAACACACATTTACCACTCTAGTCTCATTTAGGTAAAGAATATAGGATTCATACAGTGTTTCATGTGATCTTAACTCGAATTAAGGATTTCCCGGATTTAGCTACTTTTCTACACTAAAAACTGACTTGGAGAATCTCTTTCAGCTGTTCTAAAACAAGTTCTCATCTGTTTACAGTCATTTTCAGTGAATTATTCATGTTTTCATGTAGTTTCCTATATTCTGCCTTCTGGCCCAAATATAAGCTTTGCCCACTTTATCAAACAAATTCCTACACACTGTTATGAACTGGGGGAGCTAGGGAACATTGTCTCTCAACTGTGTTATAGAGTGTAGTACTACATTTCAGTGAAGTGTAAGGCTTTCCAAAGCTGCCAAATGTGTTTCTTTCTCTATTTCAATGGTATTCTGCCTTGTATAACACACATTTACCACTCTAGTCTCCTTTAAGTAATGAATATAGGATTCATACAGTGTTTCATGTGATCTTAACTGGAATTAAGGATTTCCCTTATCTAAGCTACCTTTTCTACAGTAAGAACTGACTTGGAGATTCTCTTTCAGCTGTTCTAAACAAGTTTTCATCTCTTTACAGTCATTTTCAGTGAATTTTTTATGTTTTCATGTTGTTTCCTATATTCTGCCTTCTGGCCCAAGTATAAGCTTTGCCCACTTTATCAAACAACTTCCTACACACTGTTATGAACTGTGGCAACTAGGGAACATTGTCTCTCAACTGTGTTATAAAGTGTAGTACTACATTTCAGTGAAGTGTAAGGCTTTCCAAAGCTGCCGAATGTGTTTCTTTCTCTATTTCAATGGTATTCTGCCTTGTATAACACACATTTACCACTCTAGTAACCTTTAAGTAAACAATATAGGATTCATACAGTGTTTGATGTTATCTTAACTCGAATTAAGGATTTCCCTTATCTTAGCTACCTTTTCTACACTAAGAACTGACTTGGAGATTCTCTTTCAGCTGTTCTAAAGAAGTTCTCATCTGTTTACAGTCATTTTCACTGAATTAGTCATGTTTTCATGTAGTTTCCTATATTCTGCCTTCTGGCCCAAGTATAAGCTTTGCCCACTTTATCAAACAACTTCCTACACACTGTTATGACCTGGAGGAGCTTGGGAACATTGTCTGTCAACTGTGTTATAGAATGTAGTACTACATTTCAGTGAAGTGTAAGGCGTTCCAAAGCTGCCGAACGTGTTTCTTTCTCTATTTCAATGGTATTCTGCCTTATATAACACACATTTACCACTCTTGTCTCCTTTAAGTAAACAATATAGGATTCATACAGTGTTTCATGTGATCTTAACTCGAATTAAGGATTTTCCGGATTTAGCTACTTTTCTACACTAAGAACGGACTTGGAGAATCTCTTTCAGCTGTTCTAAAACAAGTTCTCATCTGTTTACAGTCATTTTCTGTGAATTATTCATGTTTTCATGTAGTTTCCTATATTCTGCCTTCTGGCCCAAGTATAAGCTTTGCCCACTTTATCAAACAACTTCCTACACACTGTTATGAACTGAGGCAGCTCGGGAACATTGTCTCTCAACTGTGTTATAGAGTGTAGTACTACATTTCAGCGAAGTGTAAGGCTTTCCAAAGCTGCCGAACATGTTTCTTTCTCTATTTCAATGGTATTCTGCCTTGTATAACACACATTTACCACTCTAGTCTCCTTTAAGTAATGAATATAGGATTCATACAGTGTTTGATGTTATCTTAACTCGAATTAAGGATTTCTCTTATCTTACCTACCTTTTCTACACTAAGAACTGCCTTGAAGATTCTCTTTCAGCTGTTCTAAACAAGTTCTCATCTGTTTACATTCATTTTCACTGAATTATTCATGTTTTCATGTAGTTTCCTATATTCTGCCTTCTGGCCCAAGTATAAGCTTTGCCCACTTTATCAAACAACTTCCTACACACTGTTATGAACTGAGGCAGCTCGGGTACATTGTCTCTCAACTGTGTTATAGAGTGTAGTACTACATTTCAGTGAAGTGTAAGGCTTTCCAAAGCTGCCGAAACGTGTTTCTTTCTCTAGTTCAATGGTATTCTGCCTTATATAACACACATTTACCACTCTAGTCTCCTTTAAGAAAACAATATAGGATTTATACAGTGTTTCATGTGATCTTAACTCCAATTAAGGATTTCCCGGATTTAGCTACCTTTTCTACACTAAGAACTGACTTGGAGAATCTCTTTCAGCTGTTCTAAAACAAGTTCTCATCTGTTTACAGTCATTTTCACTGAATTATTCATGTTTTCATGTAGTTTCCTATATTCTGACTTCTGGCCCAAGTATAAGCTTTGCCCACTTTATGAAACAACTTCCTACACACTGTTATGAACTGAGGCAGCTAGGGAACATTGTCTCTCAACTGTGTTATAGAGTGTAGTACTACATTTCAGTGAAGTGTAAGGCTTTCCAAAGCTGCCGAACGTGTTTCTTTCTCTCTTTCAATGGTATTCTGCCTTGTATAACACACATTTACCACTCTAGTCTCATTTAGGTAAAGAATATAGGATTCATACAGTGTTTCATGTGATCTTAACTCGAATTAAGGATTTCCCGGATTTAGCTACTTTTCTACACTAAAAACTGACTTGGAGAATCTCTTTCAGCTGTTCTAAAACAAGTTCTCATCTGTTTACAGTCATTTTCAGTGAATTATTCATGTTTTCATGTAGTTTCCTATATTCTGCCTTCTGGCCCAAATATAAGCTTTGCCCACTTGATCAAACAAATTCCTACACACTGTTATGAACTGGGGGAGCTAGGGAACATTGTCTCTCAACTGTGTTATAGAGTGTAGTACTACATTTCAGTGAAGTGTAAGGCTTTCCAAATCTGCCGAATGTGTTTCTTTCTCTATTTCAATGGTATTCTGCCTTGTATAACACACATTTACCACTCTAGTCTCCTTTAAGTAATGAATATAGGATTCATACAGTGTTTCATGTGATCTTAACTGGAATTAAGGATTTCCCTTATCTAAGCTACCTTTTCTACGGTAAGGACTGACTTGGAGATTCTCTTTCAGCTGTTCTAAACAAGTTTTCATCTCTTTACAGTCATTTTCAGTGAATTATTTATGTTTTCATGTTGTTTCCTATATTCTGCCTTCTGGCCCAAGTATAAGCTTTGCCCACTTTATCAAACAACTTCCTACACACTGTTATGAACTGTGGCAACTAGGGAACATTGTCTCTCAACTGTGTTATAAAGTGTAGTACTACATTTCATTGAAGTGTAAGGCTTTCCAAAGCTGCCGAATGTGTTTCTTTCTCTATTTCAATGGTATTCTGCCTTGTATAACACACATTTACCACTCTAGTCTCCTTTAAGTAAACAATATAGGATTCATACAGTGTTTGATGTTATCTTAACTCGAATTAAGGATTTCCCTTATCTTAGCTACCTTTTCTACACTAAGAACTGACTTGGAGATTCTCTTTCAGCTGTTCTATAGAAGTTCTCATCTGTTTACAGTCATTTTCACTGAATTAGTCATGTTTTCATGTAGTTTCCTATATTCTGCCTTCTGGCCCAAGTATAAGCTTTGCCCACTTTATCAAACAACTTCCTACACACTGTTATGAACTGAGGCAGCCCGGGAACATTGTCTCTCAACTGTGTTATAGAGTGTAGTACTACATTTCAGTGAAGTGTAAGGCTTTCCAAAGCTGCCGAACGTGTTTCTTTCTCTATTTCAATGGTATTCTGCCTTGTATAACACACATTTACCACTCTAGTCTCCTTTAAGTAAAGAATATAGGATTCATACAGTGTTTCATGTGATCTTAACTCCAATTAAGGATTTCCCGGATTTAGCTACCTTTTCTACACTAAGAACTGACTTGGAGAATCTCTTTCAGCTGTTCTAAAACAAGTTCTCATCTGTTTACAGTCATTTTCACTGAATTATTCATGTTTTCATGTAGTTTCCTATATTCTGACTTCTGGCCCAAGTATAAGCTTTGCCCACTTTATGAAACAACTTCCTACACACTGTTATGAACTAAGGCAGCTAGGGAACATTGTCTCTCAACTGTGTTATAGAGTGTAGTACTACATTTCAGTGAAGTGTAAGGCTTTCCAAAGCTGCCGAACGTGTTTCTTTCTCTCTTTCAATGGTATTCTGCCTTGTATAACACACATTTACCACTCTAGTCTCATTTAGGTAAAGAATATAGGATTCATACAGTGTTTCATGTGATCTTAACTCGAATTAAGGATTTCCCGGATTTAGCTACTTTTCTACACTAAAAACTGACTTGGAGAATCTCTTTCAGCTGTTCTAAAACAAGTTCTCATCTGTTTACAGTCATTTTCAGTGAATTATTCATGTTTTCATGTAGTTTCCTATATTCTGCCTTCTGGCCCAAATATAAGCTTTGCCCACTTTATCAAACAAATTCCTACACACTGTTATGAACTGGGGGAGCTAGGGAACATTGTCTCTCAACTGTGTTATAGAGTGTAGTACTACATTTCAGTGAAGTGTAAGGCTTTCCAAATCTGCCGAATGTGTTTCTTTCTCTATTTCAATGGTATTCTGCCTTGTATAACACACATTTACCACTCTAGTCTCCTTTAAGTAATGAATATAGGATTCATACAGTGTTTCATGTGATCTTAACTGGAATTAAGGATTTCCCTTATCTAAGCTACCTTTTCTACGGTAAGAACTGACTTGGAGATTCTCTTTCAGCTGTTCTAAACAAGTTTTCATCTCTTTACAGTCATTTTCAGTGAATTATTTATGTTTTCATGTTGTTTCCTATATTCTGCCTTCTGGCCCAAGTATAAGCTTTGCCCACTTTATCAAACAACTTCCTACACACTGTTATGAACTGTGGCAACTAGGGAACATTGTCTCTCAACTGTGTTATAAAGTGTAGTACTACATTTCAGTGAAGTGTAAGGCTTTCCAAAGCTGCCGAATGTGTTTCTTTCTCTATTTCAATGGTATTCTGCCTTGTATAACACACATTTACCACTCTAGTCTCCTTTAAGTAAACAATATAGGATTCATACAGTGTTTGATGTTATCTTAACTCGAATTAAGGATTTCCCTTATCTTAGCTACATTTTCTACACTAAGAACTGACTTGGAGATTCTCTTTCAGCTGTTCTATAGAAGTTCTCATCTGTTTACAGTCATTTTCACTGAATTAGTCATGTTTTCATGTAGTTTCCTATATTCTGCCTTCTGGCCCAAGTATAAGCTTTGCCCACTTTATCAAACAACTTCCTACACACTGTTATGAACTGAGGCAGCCCGGGAACATTGTCTCTCAACTGTGTTATAGAGTGTAGTACTACATTTCAGTGAAGTGTAAGGCATTCCAAAGCTGCCGAACGTGTTTCTTTCTCTATTTCAATGGTATTCTGCCTTGTATAACACACATTTACCACTCTAGTCTCCTTTAAGTAAAGAATATAGGATTCATACAGTGTTTGATGTTATCTTAACTCGAATGAAGGATTTCCCTTATCTTAGCTACCTTTACTAAACTAAGAACTGACTTGGAGATTCTCTTTCAGCTGTTCTAAGCAAGTTCTCATCTGTTTACAGTCATTTTCACTGAATTATTCATGTTTTCATGTAGTTTCCTATATTCTGCCTTCTGGCCCAAGTATAAGCTTTGCCCACTTTATCAAACAACTTCCTACACACTGTTATGACCTGGAGGAGCTTGGGAACATTGTCTCTCAACTGTGTTATAGAATGTAGTACTACATTTCAGTGAAGTGTAAGGCGTTCCAAAGCTGCCGAACGTGTTTCTTTCTCTATTTCAATGGTATTCTGCCTTATATAACACACATTTACCACTCTTGTCTCCTTTAAGTAAACAATATAGGATTCATACAGTGTTTCATGTGATCTTAACTCGAATTAAGGATTTCCTGGATTTAGCTACTTTTCTACACTAAGAACTGACTTGGAGAATCTATTTCAGCTGTTCTAAAACAAGTTCTCATCTGTTTACAGTCATTTTCTGTGAATTATTCATGTTTTCATGTAGTTTCCTATATTCTGCCTTCTGGCCCAAGTATAAGCTTTGCCCACTTTATCAAACAACTTCCTACACACTGTTATGAACTGAGGCAGCCCGGGAACATTGTCTCTCAACTGTGTTATAGAGTGTAGTACTACATTTCAGTGAAGTGTAAGGCATTCCAAAGCTGCCGAACGTGTTTCTTTCTCTATTTCAATGGTATTCTGTCTTATATAACACACATTTACCACTCTTGTCTCCTTTAAGTAAACAATATAGGATTCATACAGTGTTTCATGTGATCTTAACTCGAATTAAGGATTTCCTGGATTTAGCTACTTTTCTACACTAAGAACTGACTTGGAGAATCTATTTCAGCTGTTCTAAAACAAGTTCTCATCTGTTTACAGTCATTTTCTGTGAATTATTCATGTTTTCATGTAGTTTCCTATATTCTGCCTTCTGGCCCAAGTATAAGCTTTGCCCACTTTATCAAACAACTTCCTACACACTGTTATGAACTGAGGCAGCTAGGGAACATTGTCTCTCAACTGTGTTATAGAGTGTAGTACTACATTTCAGCGAAGTGTAAGGCTTTCCAGAGCTGCCGAATGTGTTTCTTTCTCTATTTCAATGGTATTCTGCCTTGTATAACACACATTTACCACTCTAGTCTCCTTTAAGTAATGAATATAGGATTCATACAATGTTTGATGTTATCTTAACTCGAATTAAGGATTTCTCTTATCTTACCTACCTTTTCTACACTAAGAACTGCCTTGGAGATTCTCTTTCAGCTGTTCTAAACAAGTTCTCATCTGTTTACAGTCATTTTCACTGAATTATTCATGTTTTCATGTAGTTTCCTATATTCTGCCTTCTGGCCCAAGTATAAGCTTTGCCCACTTTATCAAACAAATTCCTACACACTGTTATGAACTGGGGGAGCTAGGGAACATTGTCTCTCAACTGTGTTATAGAGTGTAGTACTACATTTCAGTGAAGTGTAAGGCTTTCCAAAGCTGCCAAATGTGTTTCTTTCTCTATTTCAATGGTATTCTGCCTTGTATAACACACATTTACCACTCTAGTCTCCTTTAAGTAATGAATATAGGATTCATACAGTGTTTCATGTGATCTTAACTGGAATTAAGGATTTCCCTTATCTAAGCTACCTTTTCTACAGTAAGAACTGACTTGGAGATTCTCTTTCAGCTGTTCTAAAGAAGTTCTCATCTGTTTACAGTCATTTTCACTGAATTAGTCATGTTTTCATGTAGTTTCCTATATTCTGCCTTCTGGCCCAAGTATAAGCTTTGCCCACTTTATCAAACAACTTCCTACACACTGTTATGAACTGAGGCAGCCCGGGAACATTGTCTCTCAACTGTGTTATAGAGTGTAGTACTACATTTCAGTGAAGTGTAAGGCTTTCCAAAGCTGCTGAACGTGTTTCTTTCTCTATTTCAATGGTATTCTGCCTTGTATAACACACATTTACCACTCTAGTCTCCTTTAAGTAAAGAATATAGGAATCATACAGTGTTTGATGTTATCTTAACTCGAATGAAGGATTTCCCTTATCTTAGCTACCTTTACTAAACTAAGAACTGACTTGGAGATTCTCTTTCAGCTGTTCTAAGCAAGTTCTCATCTGTTTACAGTCATTTTCACTGAATTATTCATGTTTTCATGTAGTTTCCTATATTCTGCCTTCTGGCCCAAGTATAAGCTTTGCCCACTTTATCAAACAACTTCCTACACACTGTTATGACCTGGAGGAGCTTGGGAACATTGTCTCTCAACTGTGTTATAGAATGTAGTACTACATTTCAGTGAAGTGTAAGGCGTTCCAAAGCTGCCGAACGTGTTTCTTTCTCTATTTCAATGGTATTCTGCCTTATATAACACACATTTACCACTCTTGTCTCCTTTAAGTAAACAATATAGGATTCATACAGTGTTTCATGTGATCTTAACTCGAATTAAGGATTTCCTGGATTTAGCTACTTTTCTACACTAAGAACTGACTTGGAGAATCTATTTCAGCTGTTCTAAAACAAGTTCTCATCTGTTTACAGTCATTTTCTGTGAATTATTCATGTTTTCATGTAGTTTCCTATATTCTGCCTTCTGGCCCAAGTATAAGCTTTGCCCACTTTATCAAACAACTTCCTACACACTGTTATGAACTGAGGCAGCTCGGGAACATTGTCTCTCAACTGTGTTATAGAGTGTAGTACTACATTTCAGCGAAGTGTAAGGCTTTCCAAAGCTGCCGAAACGTGTTTCTTTCTCTAGTTCAATGTTATTCTGCCTTATATAACACACATTTACCACTCTAGTCACCTTTAAGTAAACAATATAGGATTCATACAGTGTTTGATGTTATCTTAACTCAAATTAAGGATTTTCCTTATCTTAGCTACCTTTTCTATACTAAGAACTGCCTTGGAGATTCTCTTTCAGCTGTTCTAAACAAGTTTTCATCTGTTTACAGTCATTTTCAGTGAATTATTCATGTTTTCATGTAGTTTCCTATATTCTGCCTTCTGGCCCAAGTATAAGCTTTGCCCACTTTATCAAACAACTTCCTACACACTGTTATGAACTGTGGCAGCTAGGGAACATTGTCTCTCAACTGTGTTATAGAGTGTAGTACTACATTTCAGTGAAGTGTAAGGCTTTCCAAAGCTGCCGAACATGTTTCTTTCTCTATTTCAATGGTATTCTGCCTTGTATAACACACATTTACCACTCTAGTCTCCTTTAAGTAATGAATATAGGATTCATACAGTGTTTGATGTTATCTTAACTCGAATTAAGGATTTCTCTTATCTTACCTACCTTTTCTACACTAAGAACTGCCTTGAAGATTCTCTTTCAGCTGTTCTAAACAAGTTCTCATCTGTTTACAGTCATTTTCACTGAATTATTCATGTTTTCATGTAGTTTCCTATTTTCTGCCTTCTGGCCCAAGTATAAGCTTTGCCCACTTTATCAAACAACTTCCTACACACTGTTATGAACTGAGGCAGCTCGGGTACATTGTCTCTCAACTGTGTTATAGAGTGTAGTACTACATTTCAGTGAAGTGTAAGGCTTTCCAAAGCTGCCGAAACGTGTTTCTTTCTCTAGTTCAATGGTATTCTGCCTTATATAACACACATTTACCACTCTAGTCTCCTTTAAGAAAACAATATAGGATTTATACAGTGTTTCATGTGATCTTAACTCCAATTAAGGATTTCCCGGATTTAGCTACCTTTTCTACACTAAGAACTGACTTGGAGAATCTCTTTCAGCTGTTCTAAAACAAGTTCTCATCTGTTTACAGTCATTTTCACTGAATTATTCATGTTTTCATGTAGTTTCCTATATTCTGACTTCTGGCCCAAGTATAAGCTTTGCCCACTTTATGAAACAACTTCCTACACACTGTTATGAACTGAGGCAGCTAGGGAACATTGTCTCTCAACTGTGTTATAGAGTGTAGTACTACATTTCAGTGAAGTGTAAGGCTTTCCAAAGCTGCCGAACGTGTTTCTTTCTCTCTTTCAATGGTATTCTGCCTTGTATAACACACATTTACCACTCTAGTCTCATTTAGGTAAAGAATATAGGATTCATACAGTGTTTCATGTGATCTTAACTCGAATTAAGGATTTCCCGGATTTAGCTACTTTTCTACACTAAAAACTGACTTGGAGAATCTCTTTCAGCTGTTCTAAAACAAGTTCTCATCTGTTTACAGTCATTTTCAGTGAATTATTCATGTTTTCATGTAGTTTCCTATATTCTGCCTTCTGGCCCAAATATAAGCTTTGCCCACTTGATCAAACAAATTCCTACACACTGTTATGAACTGGGGGAGCTAGGGAACATTGTCTCTCAACTGTGTTATAGAGTGTAGTACTACATTTCAGTGAAGTGTAAGGCTTTCCAAATCTGCCGAATGTGTTTCTTTCTCTATTTCAATGGTATTCTGCCTTGTATAACACACATTTACCACTCTAGTCTCCTTTAAGTAATGAATATAGGATTCATACAGTGTTTCATGTGATCTTAACTGGAATTAAGGATTTCCCTTATCTAAGCTACCTTTTCTACGGTAAGGACTGACTTGGAGATTCTCTTTCAGCTGTTCTAAACAAGTTTTCATCTCTTTACAGTCATTTTCAGTGAATTATTTATGTTTTCATGTTGTTTCCTATATTCTGCCTTCTGGCCCAAGTATAAGCTTTGCCCACTTTATCAAACAACTTCCTACACACTGTTATGAACTGTGCCAACTAGGGAACATTGTCTCTCAACTGTGTTATAAAGTGTAGTACTACATTTCAGTGAAGTGTAAGGCTTTCCAAAGCTGCCGAATGTGTTTCTTTCTCTATTTCAATGGTATTCTGCCTTGTATAACACACATTTACCACTCTAGTCTCCTTTAAGTAAACAATATAGGATTCATACAGTGTTTGATGTTATCTTAACTCGAATTAAGGATTTCCCTTATCTTAGCTACCTTTTCTACACTAAGAACTGACTTGGAGATTCTCTTTCAGCTGTTCTATAGAAGTTCTCATCTGTTTACAGTCATTTTCACTGAATTAGTCATGTTTTCATGTAGTTTCCTATATTCTGCCTTCTGGCCCAAGTATAAGCTTTGCCCACTTTATCAAACAACTTCCTACACACTGTTATGAACTGAGGCAGCCCGGGAACATTGTCTCTCAACTGTGTTATAGAGTGTAGTACTACATTTCAGTGAAGTGTAAGGCTTTCCAAAGCTGCCGAACGTGTTTCTTTCTCTATTTCAATGGTATTCTGCCTTGTATAACACACATTTACCACTCTAGTCTCCTTTAAGTAAAGAATATAGGATTCATACAGTGTTTCATGTGATCTTAACTCCAATTAAGGATTTCCCGGATTTAGCTACCTTTTCTACACTAAGAACTGACTTGGAGAATCTCTTTCAGCTGTTCTAAAACAAGTTCTCATCTGTTTACAGTCATTTTCACTGAATTATTCATGTTTTCATGTAGTTTCCTATATTCTGACTTCTGGCCCAAGTATAAGCTTTGCCCACTTTATGAAACAACTTCCTACACACTGTTATGAACTAAGGCAGCTAGGGAACATTGTCTCTCAACTGTGTTATAGAGTGTAGTACTACATTTCAGTGAAGTGTAAGGCTTTCCAAAGCTGCCGAACGTGTTTCTTTCTCTCTTTCAATGGTATTCTGCCTTGTATAACACACATTTACCACTCTAGTCTCATTTAGGTAAAGAATATAGGATTCATACAGTGTTTCATGTGATCTTAACTCGAATTAAGGATTTCCCGGATTTAGCTACTTTTCTACACTAAAAACTGACTTGGAGAATCTCTTTCAGCTGTTCTAAAACAAGTTCTCATCTGTTTACAGTCATTTTCAGTGAATTATTCATGTTTTCATGTAGTTTCCTATATTCTGCCTTCTGGCCCAAATATAAGCTTTGCCCACTTTATCAAACAAATTCCTACACACTGTTATGAACTGGGGGAGCTAGGGAACATTGTCTCTCAACTGTGTTATAGAGTGTAGTACTACATTTCAGTGAAGTGTAAGGCTTTCCAAATCTGCCGAATGTGTTTCTTTCTCTATTTCAATGGTATTCTGCCTTGTATAACACACATTTACCACTCTAGTCTCCTTTAAGTAATGAATATAGGATTCATACAGTGTTTCATGTGATCTTAACTGGAATTAAGGATTTCCCTTATCTAAGCTACCTTTTCTACGGTAAGAACTGACTTGGAGATTCTCTTTCAGCTGTTCTAAACAAGTTTTCATCTCTTTACAGTCATTTTCAGTGAATTATTTATGTTTTCATGTTGTTTCCTATATTCTGCCTTCTGGCCCAAGTATAAGCTTTGCCCACTTTATCAAACAACTTCCTACACACTGTTATGAACTGTGGCAACTAGGGAACATTGTCTCTCAACTGTGTTATAAAGTGTAGTACTACATTTCAGTGAAGTGTAAGGCTTTCCAAAGCTGCCGAATGTGTTTCTTTCTCTATTTCAATGGTATTCTGCCTTGTATAACACACATTTACCACTCTAGTCTCCTTTAAGTAAACAATATAGGATTCATACAGTGTTTGATGTTATCTTAACTCGAATTAAGGATTTCCCTTATCTTAGCTACATTTTCTACACTAAGAACTGACTTGGAGATTCTCTTTCAGCTGTTCTATAGAAGTTCTCATCTGTTTACAGTCATTTTCACTGAATTAGTCATGTTTTCATGTAGTTTCCTATATTCTGCCTTCTGGCCCAAGTATAAGCTTTGCCCACTTTATCAAACAACTTCCTACACACTGTTATGAACTGAGGCAGCCCGGGAACATTGTCTCTCAACTGTGTTATAGAGTGTAGTACTACATTTCAGTGAAGTGTAAGGCTTTCCAAAGCTGCCGAACGTGTTTCTTTCTCTATTTCAATGGTATTCTGCCTTGTATAACACACATTTACCACTCTAGTCTCCTTTAAGTAAAGAATATAGGATTCATACAGTGTTTGATGTTATCTTAACTCGAATGAATGATTTCCCTTATCTTAGCTACCTTTACTAAACTAAGAACTGACTTGGAGATTCTCTTTCAGCTGTTCTAAGCAAGTTCTCATCTGTTTACAGTCATTTTCACTGAATTATTCATGTTTTCATGTAGTTTCCTATATTCTGCCTTCTGGCCCAAGTATAAGCTTTGCCCACTTTATCAAACAACTTCCTACACACTGTTATGACCTGGAGGAGCTTGGGAACATTGTCTCTCAACTGTGTTATAGAATGTAGTACTACATTTCAGTGAAGTGTAAGGCGTTCCAAAGCTGCCGAACGTGTTTCTTTCTCTATTTCAATGGTATTCTGCCTTATATAACACACATTTACCACTCTTGTCTCCTTTAAGTAAACAATATAGGATTCATACAGTGTTTCATGTGATCTTAACTCGAATTAAGGATTTCCTGGATTTAGCTACTTTTCTACACTAAGAACTGACTTGGAGAATCTATTTCAGCTGTTCTAAAACAAGTTCTCATCTGTTTACAGTCATTTTCTGTGAATTATTCATGTTTTCATGTAGTTTCCTATATTCTGCCTTCTGGCCCAAGTATAAGCTTTGCCCACTTTATCAAACAACTTCCTACACACTGTTATGAACTGAGGCAGCTAGGGAACATTGTCTCTCAACTGTGTTATAGAGTGTAGTACTACATTTCAGCGAAGTGTAAGGCTTTCCAAAGCTGCCGAATGTGTTTCTTTCTCTATTTCAATGGTATTCTGCCTTGTATAACACACATTTACCACTCTAGTCTCCTTTAAGTAATGAATATAGGATTCATACAATGTTTGATGTTATCTTAACTCGAATTAAGGATTTCTCTTATCTTACCTACCTTTTCTACACTAAGAACTGCCTTGGAGATTCTCTTTCAGCTGTTCTAAACAAGTTCTCATCTGTTTACAGTCATTTTCACTGAATTATTCATGTTTTCATGTAGTTTCCTATATTCTGCCTTCTGGCCCAAGTATAAGCTTTGCCCACTTTATCAAAAAACTTCCTACACACTGTTATGAACTGAGGCAGCTCGGGAACATTGTCTCTCAACTGTGTTATAGAGTGTAGTACTACATTTCAGTGAAGTGTAAGGCTTTCCAAAGCTGCCGAAACGTGTTTCTTTCTCTAGTTCAATGGTATTCTGCCTTATATAACACACATTTACCACTCTAGTCTCCTTTAAGAAAACAATATAGGATTTATACAGTGTTTCATGTGATCTTAACTCCAATTAAGGATTTCCCGGATTTAGCTACCTTTTCTACACTAAGAACTGACTTGGAGAATCTCTTTCAGCTGTTCTAAAACAAGTTCTCATCTGTTTACAGTCATTTTCACTGAATTATTCATGTTTTCATGTAGTTTCCTATATTCTGACTTCTGGCCCAAGTATAAGCTTTGCCCACTTTATGAAACAACTTCCTACACACTGTTATGAACTGAGGCAGCTAGGGAACATTGTCTCTCAACTGTGTTATAGAGTGTAGTACTACATTTCAGTGAAGTGTAAGGCTTTCCAAAGCTGCCGAACGTGTTTCTTTCTCTCTTTCAATGGTATTCTGCCTTGTATAACACACATTTACCACTCTAGTCTCATTTAGGTAAAGAATATAGGATTCATACAGTGTTTCATGTGATCTTAACTCGAATTAAGGATTTCCCGGATTTAGCTACTTTTCTACACTAAAAACTGACTTGGAGAATCTCTTTCAGCTGTTCTAAAACAAGTTCTCATCTGTTTACAGTCATTTTCAGTGAATTATTCATGTTTTCATGTAGTTTCCTATATTCTGCCTTCTGGCCCAAATATAAGCTTTGCCCACTTGATCAAACAAATTCCTACACACTGTTATGAACTGGGGGAGCTAGGGAACATTGTCTCTCAACTGTGTTATAGAGTGTAGTACTACATTTCAGTGAAGTGTAAGGCTTTCCAAATCTGCCGAATGTGTTTCTTTCTCTATTTCAATGGTATTCTGCCTTGTATAACACACATTTACCACTCTAGTCTCCTTTAAGTAATGAATATAGGATTCATACAGTGTTTCATGTGATCTTAACTGGAATTAAGGATTTCCCTTACCTAAGCTACCTTTTCTACGGTAAGGACTGACTTGGAGATTCTCTTTCAGCTGTTCTAAACAAGTTTTCAACTCTTTACAGTCATTTTCAGTGAATTATTTATGTTTTCATGTTGTTTCCTATATTCTGCCTTCTGGCCCAAGTATAAGCTTTGCCCACTTTATCAAACAACTTCCTACACACTGTTATGAACTGTGGCAACTAGGGAACATTGTCTCTCAACTGTGTTATAAAGTGTAGTACTACATTTCAGTGAAGTGTAAGGCTTTCCAAAGCTGCCGAATGTGTTTCTTTCTCTATTTCAATGGTATTCTGCCTTGTATAACACACATTTACCACTCTAGTCTCCTTTAAGTAAACAATATAGGATTCATACAGTGTTTGATGTTATCTTAACTCGAATTAAGGATTTCCCTTATCTTAGCTACCTTTTCTACACTAAGAACTGACTTGGAGATTCTCTTTCAGCTGTTCTATAGAAGTTCTCATCTGTTTACAGTCATTTTCACTGAATTAGTCATGTTTTCATGTAGTTTCCTATATTCTGCCTTCTGGCCCAAGTATAAGCTTTGCCCACTTTATCAAACAACTTCCTACACACTGTTATGAACTGAGGCAGCCCGGGAACATTGTCTCTCAACTGTGTTATAGAGTGTAGTACTACATTTCAGTGAAGTGTAAGGCTTTCCAAAGCTGCCGAACGTGTTTCTTTCTCTATTTCAATGGTATTCTGCCTTGTATAACACACATTTACCACTCTAGTCTCCTTTAAGTAAAGAATATAGGATTCATACAGTGTTTCATGTGATCTTAACTCCAATTAAGGATTTCACGGATTTAGCTACCTTTTCTACACTAAGAACTGACTTGGAGAATCTCTTTCAGCTGTTCTAAAACAAGTTCTCATCTGTTTACAGTCATTTTCACTGAATTATTCATGTTTTCATGTAGTTTCCTATATTCTGACTTCTGGCCCAAGTATAAGCTTTGCCCACTTTATGAAACAACTTCCTACACACTGTTATGAACTAAGGCAGCTAGGGAACATTGTCTCTCAACTGTGTTATAGAGTGTAGTACTACATTTCAGTGAAGTGTAAGGCTTTCCAAAGCTGCCGAACCTGTTTCTTTCTCTCTTTCAATGGTATTCTGCCTTGTATAACACACATTTACCACTCTAGTCTCATTTAGGTAAAGAATATAGGATTCATACAGTGTTTCATGTGATCTTAACTCGAATTAAGGATTTCCCGGATTTAGCTACTTTTCTACACTAAAAACTGACTTGGAGAATCTCTTTCAGCTGTTCTAAAACAAGTTCTCATCTGTTTACAGTCATTTTCAGTGAATTATTCATGTTTTCATGTAGTTTCCTATATTCTGCCTTCTGGCCCAAATATAAGCTTTGCCCACTTTATCAAACAAATTCCTACACACTGTTATGAACTGGGGGAGCTAGGGAACATTGTCTCTCAACTGTGTTATAGAGTGTAGTACTACATTTCAGTGAAGTGTAAGGCTTTCCAAATCTGCCGAATGTGTTTCTTTCTCTATTTCAATGGTATTCTGCCTTGTATAACACACATTTACCACTCTAGTCTCCTTTAAGTAATGAATATAGGATTCATACAGTGTTTCATGTGATCTTAACTGGAATTAAGGATTTCCCTTATCTAAGCTACCTTTTCTACGGTAAGAACTGACTTGGAGATTCTCTTTCAGCTGTTCTAAACACGTTTTCATCTCTTTACAGTCATTTTCAGTGAATTATTTATGTTTTCATGTTGTTTCCTATATTCTGCCTTCTGGCCCAAGTATAAGCTTTGCCCACTTTATCAAACAACTTCCTACACACTGTTATGAACTGTGGCAACTAGGGAACATTGTCTCTCAACTGTGTTATAAAGTGTAGTACTACATTTCAGTGAAGTGTAAGGCTTTCCAAAGCTGCCGAATGTGTTTCTTTCTCTATTTCAATGGTATTCTGCCTTGTATAACACACATTTACCACTCTAGTCTCCTTTAAGTAAACAATATAGGATTCATACAGTGTTTGATGTTATCTTAACTCGAATTAAGGATTTCCCTTATCTTAGCTACCTTTTCTACACTAAGAACTGACTTGGAGATTCTCTTTCAGCTGTTCTATAGAAGTTCTCATCTGTTTACAGTCATTTTCACTGAATTAGTCAAGTTTTCATGTAGTTTCCTATATTCTGCCTTCTGGCCCAAGTATAAGCTTTGCCCACTTTATCAAACAACTTCCTACACACTGTTATGAACTGAGGCAGCCCGGGAACATTGTCTCTCAACTGTGTTATAGAGTGTAGTACTACATTTCAGTGAAGTGTAAGGCTTTCCAAAGCTGCCGAACGTGTTTCTTTCTCTATTTCAATGGTATTCTGCCTTGTATAACACACATTTACCACTCTAGTCTCCTTTAAGTAAACAATATAGGATTCATACAGTGTTTGATGTTATCTTAACTCGAATTAAGGATTTCCCTTATCTTAGCTACCTTTTCTACACTAAGAACTGACTTGGAGATTCTCTTTCAGCTGTTCTATAGAAGTTCTCATCTGTTTACAGTCATTTTCACTGAATTAGTCATGTTTTCATGTAGTTTCCTATATTCTGCCTTCTGGCCCAAGTATAAGCTTTGCCCACTTTATCAAACAACTTCCTACACACTGTTATGAACTGAGGCAGCCCGGGAACATTGTCTCTCAACTGTGTTATAGAGTGTAGTACTACATTTCAGTGAAGTGTAAGGCTTTCCAAAGCTGCCGAACGTGTTTCTTTCTCTATTTCAATGGTATTCTGCCTTGTATAACACACATTTACCACTCTAGTCTCCTTTAAGTAAAGAATATAGGATTCATACAGTGTTTGATGTTATCTTAACTCGAATGAAGGATTTCCCTTATCTTAGCTACCTTTACTAAACTAAGAACTGACTTGGAGATTCTCTTTCAGCTGTTCTAAGCAAGTTCTCATCTGTTTACAGTCATTTTCACTGAATTATTCATGTTTTCATGTAGTTTCCTATATTCTGCCTTCTGGCCCAAGTATAAGCTTTGCCCACTTTATCAAACAACTTCCTACACACTGTTATGACCTGGAGGAGCTTGGGAACATTGTCTCTCAACTGTGTTATAGAGTGTAGTACTACATTTCAGTGAAGTGTAAGGCTTTCCAAAGCTGCCGAAACGTGTTTCTTTCTCTAGTTCAATGGTATTCTGCCTTATATAACACACATTTACCACTCTAGTCTCCTTTAAGAAAACAATATAGGATTTATACAGTGTTTCATGTGATCTTAACTCCAATTAAGGATTTCCCAGATTTAGCTACCTTTTCTACACTAAGAACTGACTTGGAGAATCTCTTTCAGCTGTTCTAAAACAAGTTCTCATCTGTTTACAGTCATTTTCACTGAATTATTCATGTTTTCATGTAGTTTCCTATATTCTGACTTCTGGCCCAAGTATAAGCTTTGCCCACTTTATGAAACAACTTCCTACACACTGTTATGAACTGAGGCAGCTAGGGAACATTGTCTCTCAACTGTGTTATAGAGTGTAGTACTACATTTCAGTGAAGTGTAAGGCTTTCCAAAGCTGCCGAACGTGTTTCTTTCTCTCTTTCAATGGTATTCTGCCTTGTATAACACACATTTACCACTCTAGTCTCATTTAGGTAAAGAATATAGGATTCATACAGTGTTTCATGTGATCTTAACTCGAATTAAGGATTTCCCGGATTTAGCTACTTTTCTACACTAAAAACTGACTTGGAGAATCTCTTTCAGCTGTTCTAAAACAAGTTCTCATCTGTTTACAGTCATTTTCAGTGAATTATTCATGTTTTCATGTAGTTTCCTATATTCTGCCTTCTGGCCCAAATATAAGCTTTGCCCACTTTATCAAACAAATTCCTACACACTGTTATGAACTGGGGGAGCTAGGGAACATTGTCTCTCAACTGTGTTATAGAGTGTAGTACTACATTTCAGTGAAGTGTAAGGCTTTCCAAAGCTGCCGAATGTGTTTCTTTCTCTATTTCAATGGTATTCTGCCTTGTATAACACACATTTACCACTCTAGTCTCCTTTAAGTAATGAATATAGGATTCATACAGTGTTTGATGTGATCTTAACTCGAATTAAGGATTTCTCTTATCTTACCTACCTTTTCTACACTAAGAACTGCCTTGGAGATTCTCTTTCAGCTGTTCTAAACAAGTTCTCATCTGTTTACAGTCATTTTCACTGAATTATTCATGTTTTCATGTAGTTTCCTATATTCTGCCTTCTGGCCCAAGTATAAGCTTTGCCCACTTTATCAAACAACTTCCTACACACTGTTATGAACTGAGGCAGCTCGGGAACATTGTCTCTCAACTGTGTTATAGAGTGTAGTACTACATTTCAGTGAAGTGTAAGGCTTTCCAAAGCTGCCGAAACGTGTTTCTTTCTCTAGTTCAATGGTATTCTGCCTTATATAACACACATTTACCACTCTAGTCTCCTTTAAGAAAACAATATAGGATTTATACAGTGTTTCATGTGATCTTAACTCCAATTAAGGATGTCCCGGATTTAGCTACCTTTTCTACACTAAGAACTGACTTGGAGAATCTCTTTCAGCTGTTCTAAAACAAGTTCTCATCTGTTTACAGTCATTTTCACTGAATTATTCATGTTTTCATGTAGTTTCCTATATTCTGACTTCTGGCCCAAGTATAAGCTTTGCCCACTTTATGAAACAACTTCCTACACACTGTTATGAACTGAGGCAGCTAGGGAACATTGTCTCTCAACTGTGTTATAGAGTGTAGTACTACATTTCAGTGAAGTGTAAGGCTTTCCAAAGCTGCCGAACGTGTTTCTTTCTCTCTTTCAATGGTATTCTGCCTTGTATAACACACATTTACCACTCTAGTCTCATTTAGGTAAAGAATATAGGATTCATACAGTGTTTCATGTGATCTTAACTCGAATTAAGGATTTCCCGGATTTAGCTACTTTTCTACACTAAAAACTGACTTGGAGAATCTCTTTCAGCTGTTCTAAAACAAGTTCTCATCTGTTTACAGTCATTTTCAGTGAATTATTCATGTTTTCATGTAGTTTCCTATATTCTGCCTTCTGGCCCAAATATAAGCTTTGCCCACTTTATCAAACAAATTCCTACACACTGTTATGAACTGGGGGAGCTAGGGAACATTGTCTCTCAACTGTGTTATAGAGTGTAGTACTACATTTCAGTGAAGTGTAAGGCTTTCCAAATCTGCCGAATGTGTTTCTTTCTCTATTTCAATGGTATTCTGCCTTGTATAACACACATTTACCACTCTAGTCTCCTTTAAGTAATGAATATAGGATTCATACAGTGTTTCATGTGATCTTAACTGGAATTAAGGATTTCCCTTATCTAAGCTACCTTTTCTACAGTAAGAACTGACTTGGAGATTCTCTTTCAGCTGTTCTAAACAAGTTTTCATCTCTTTACAGTCATTTTCAGTGAATTATTTATGTTTTCATGTTGTTTCCTATATTCTGCCTTCTGGCCCAAGTATAAGCTTTGCCCACTTTATCAAACAACTTCCTACACACTGTTATGAACTGTGGCAACTAGGGAACATTGTCTCTCAACTGTGTTATAAAGTGTAGTACTACATTTCAGTGAAGTGTAAGGCTTTCCAAAGCTGCCGAATGTGTTTCTTTCTCTATTTCAATGGTATTCTGCCTTGTATAACACACATTTACCACTCTAGTCTCCTTTAAGTAAACAATATAGGATTCATACAGTGTTTGATGTTATCTTAACTCGAATTAAGGATTTCCCTTATCTTAGCTACCTTTTCTACACTAAGAACTGACTTGGAGATTCTCTTTCAGCTGTTCTATAGAAGTTTTCATCTGTTTACAGTCATTTTCAATGAATTAGTCATGTTTTCATGTAGTTTCCTATATTCTGCCTTCTGGCCCAAGTATAAGCTTTGCCCACTTTATCAAACAACTTCCTACACACTGTTATGAACTGAGGCAGCCCGGGAACATTGTCTCTCAACTGTGTTATAGAGTGTAGTACTACATTTCAGTGAAGTGTAAGGCTTTCCAAAGCTGCCGAACGTGTTTCTTTCTCTATTTCAATGGTATTCTGCCTTGTATAACACACATTTACCACTCTAGTCTCCTTTAAGTAAAGAATATAGGATTCATACAGTGTTTGATGTTATCTTAACTCGAATGAAGGATTTCCCTTATCTTAGCTACCTTTACTAAACTAAGAACTGACTTGGAGATTCTCTTTCAGCTGTTCTAAGCAAGTTCTCATCTGTTTACAGTCATTTTCACTGAATTATTCATGTTTTCATGTAGTTTCCTATATTCTGCCTTCTGGCCCAAGTATAAGCTTTGCCCACTTTATCAAACAACTTCCTACACACTGTTATGACCTGGAGGAGCTTGGGAACATTGTCTCTCAACTGTGTTATAGAATGTAGTACTACATTTCAGTGAAGTGTAAGGCGTTCCAAAGCTGCCGAACGTGTTTCTTTCTCTATTTCAATGGTATTCTGCCTTATATAACACACATTTACCACTCTTGTCTCCTTTAAGTAAACAATATAGGATTCATACAGTGTTTCATGTGATCTTAACTCGAATTAAGGATTTCCCGGATTTAGCTACTTTTCTACACTAAGAACTGACTTGGAGAATCTCTTTCAGCTGTTCTAAAACAAGTTCTCATCTGTTTAAAGTCATTTTCTGTGAATTATTCATGTTTTCATGTAGTTTCCTATATTCTGCCTTCTGGCCCAAGTATAAGCTTTGCCCACTTTATCAAACAACTTCCTACACACTGTTATGAACTGAGGCAGCTAGGGAACATTGTCTCTCAACTGTGTTATAGAGTGTAGTACTACATTTCAGCGAAGTGTAAGGCTTTCCAAAGCTGCCGAATGTGTTTCTTTCTCTATTTCAATGGTATTCTGCCTTGTATAACACACATTTACCACTCTAGTCTCCTTTAAGTAATGAATATAGGATTCATACAGTGTTTGATGTTATCTTAACTCGAATTAAGGATTTCTCTTATCTTACCTACCTTTTCTACACTAAGAACTGCCTTGGAGATTCTCTTTCAGCTGTTCTAAACAAGTTCTCATCTGTTTACAGTCATTTTCACTGAATTATTCATGTTTTCATGTAGTTTCCTATATTCTGCCTTCTGGCCCAAGTATAAGCTTTGCCCACTTTATCAAACAACTTCCTACACACTGTTATGAACTGAGGCAGCTCGGGAACATTGTCTCTCAACTGTGTTATAGAGTGTAGTACTACATTTCAGTGAAGTGTAAGGCTTTCCAAAGCTGCCGAAACGTGTTTCTTTCTCTAGTTCAATGGTATTCTGCCTTATATAACACACATTTACCACTCTAGTCTCCTTTAAGAAAACAATATAGGATTTATACAGTGTTTCATGTGATCTTAACTCCAATTAAGGATTTCCCGGATTTAGCTACCTTTTCTACACTAAGAACTGACTTGGAGAATCTCTTTCAGCTGTTCTAAAACAAGTTCTCATCTGTTTACAGTCATTTTCACTGAATTATTCATGTTTTCATGTAGTTTCCTATATTCTGACTTCTGGCCCAAGTATAAGCTTTGCCCACTTTATGAAACAACTTCCTACACACTGTTATGAACTGAGGCAGCTAGGGAACATTGTCTCTCAACTGTGTTATAGAGTGTAGTACTACATTTCAGTGAAGTGTAAGGCTTTCCAAAGCTGCCGAACGTGTTTCTTTCTCTCTTTCAATGGTATTCTGCCTTGTATAACACACATTTACCACTCTAGTCTCATTTAGGTAAAGAATATAGGATTCATACAGTGTTTCATGTGATCTTAACTCGAATTAAGGATTTTCCGGATTTAGCTACTTTTCTACACTAAAAACTGACTTGGAGAATCTCTTTCAGCTGTTCTAAAAAAAGTTCTCATCTATTTACAGTCATTTTCAGTGAATTATTCATGTTTTCATGTAGTTTCCTATATTCTGCCTTCTGGCCCAAATATAAGCTTTGCCCACTTTATCAAACAAATTCCTACACACTGTTATGAACTGAGGCAGCTAGGGAACATTGTCTCTCAACTGTGTTATAGAGTGTAGTAGTACATTTCAGTGAAGTGTAAGGCTTTCCAAAGCTGCCGAATGTGTTTCTTTCTCTATTTCAAAGGTATTCTGCCTTATATAATACACATTTACCACTCTAGTCACCTTTAAGTAAACAATATAGGATTCATACAGTGTTTGATGTTATCTTAACTCGAATTAAGGATTTCCCTTATCTTAGCTACCTTTTCTACACTAAGAACTGCCTTGGAGATTCTCTTTCAGCTGTTCTAAACAAGTTTTCATCTGTTAACAGTCATTTTCAGTGAATTATTCATGTTTTCATGTAGTTTCCTATATTCTGCCTTCTGGCCCAAGTATAAGCTTTGCCCACTTTATCAAACAACTTCCTACACACGGTTATGAACTGTGGCAGCTAGGGAACATTGTCTCTCAACTGTGTTATAGAGTGTAGTACTACATTTCAGTGAAGTGTAAGGCTTTCCAAAGCTGCCGAACATGTTTCTTTCTCTATTTCAATGGTATTCTGCCTTGTATAACACACAGTTACCACTCTAGTCTCCTTTAAGTAATGAATATAGGATTCATACAGTGTTTGATGTTATCTTAACTCGAATTAAGGATTTCTCTTATCTTACCTACCTTTTCTACAATAAGAACTGCCTTGGAGATTCTCTTTCAGCTGTTCTAAACAAGTTCTCATCTGTTTACAGTCATTTTCACTGAATTATTCATGTTTTCATGTAGTTTCCTATATTCTGCCTTCTGGCCCAAGTATAAGCTTTGCCCACTTTATCAAACAACTTCCTACACACTGTTATGAACTGAGGCAGCTTGGGAACATTGTCTCTCAACTGTGTTATAGAGTGTAGTACTACATTTCAGTGAAGTGTAAGGCTTTCCAAAGCTGCTGAAACATGTTTCTTTCTCAAGTTCAATGGTATTCTGCCTTATATAACACACATTTACCACTCTAGTCTCCTTTAAGAAAACAATATAGGATTTATACAGTGTTTCATGTGATCTTAACTCCAATTAAGGATTTCCCGGATTTAGCTACCTTTTCTACACTAAGAACTGACTTGGAGAATCTCTTTCAGCTGTTCTAAAACAAGTTCTCATCTGTTTACAGTCATTTTCACTGAATTATTCATGTTTTCATGTAGTCCTATATTCTGACTTCTGGCCCAAGTATAAGCTTTGCCTACTTTATGAAACAACTTCCTACACACTGTTATGAACTGAGGCAGCTAGGGAACATTGTCTCTCAACTGTGTTATAGAGTGTAGTACTACATTTCAGTGAATTGTAAGGCTTTCCAAAGCTGCCGAACGTGTTTCTTTCTCTCTTTCAATGGTATTCTGCCTTGTATAACACACATTTACCACTCTAGTCTCATTTAGGTAAAGAATATAGGATTCATACAGTGTTTCATGTGATCTTAACTCGAATTAAGGATTTCCCGGATTTAGCTACTTTTCTACACTAAGAACTGACTTGGAGAATCTCTTTCAGCTGTTCTAAAACAAGTTCTCATCTGTTTACAGTCATTTTCAGTGAATTATTCATGTTTTCATGTAGTTTCCTATATTCTGCCTTCTAGCCCAAATATAAGCTTTGCCCACTTTATCAAACAACTTCCTACACGCTGTTATGAACTGGGGGAGCTTGGGAACATTGTCTCTCAACTGTGTTATAGAGTGTAGTACTACATTTCAGTGAAGTGTAAAGCTTTCCAAAGCTGCCGAACGTGTTTCTTTCTCTATTTCAATGGTATTCTGCCTTATATAACACACATTTACCACTCTTGTCTCCTTTAAGTAAACAATATAGGATTCATACAGTGTTTCATGTGATCTTAACTCGAATTAAGGATTTCCCGGATTTAGCTACTTTTCTACACTAAGAACTGACTTGGAGAATCTCTTTCAGCTGTTCTAAAACAAGTTCTCATCGGTTTACAGTCATTTTCAGTGAATTATTCATGTTTTCATGTAGTTTCCTATATTCTGCCTTCTGGCCCAAGTATAAGCTTTGCCCACTTTATCAAACAACATCCTACACACTGTTATGAACTGAGGCAGCTAGGGAACATTGTCTCTCAACTGTGTTATAGAGTGTAGTACTACATTTCAGCGAAGTGTAAGGCTTTCCAAAGCTGCCGAATGTGTTTCTTTCTCTATTTCAAAGGTGTTCTGCCTTATATAATACACATTTACCACTCTAGTCACCTTTAAGTAAACAATATAGGATTCATACAGTGTTTGATGTTATCTTAACTCGAATTAAGGATTTCCCTTATCTTAGCTACCTTTTCTACACTAAGAACTGCCTTGGAGATTCTCTTTCAGCTGTTCTAAACAAGTTTTCATCTGTTAACAGTCATTTTCAGTGAATTATTCATGTTTTCATGTAGTTTCCTATATTCTGCCTTCTGGCCCAAGTATAAGCTTTGCCCACTTTATCAAACAACTTCCTACACACGGTAATGAACTGTGGCAGCTAGGGAACATTGTCTCTCAACTGTGTTATAGAGTGTAGTACTACATTTCAGTGAAGTGTAAGGCTTTCCAAAGCTGCCGAACATGTTTCTTTCTCTATTTCAATGGTATTCTGCCTTGTATAACACACATTTACCACTCTAGTCTCCTTTAAGTAATGAATATAGGATTCATACAGTGTTTGATGTTATCTTAACTAAAATTAAGGATTTCTCTTATCTTACCTACCTTTTCTACAATAAGAACTGCCTTGGAGATTCTCTTTCAGCTGTTCTAAACAAGTTCTCATCTGTTTACAGTCATTTTCACTGAATTATTCATGTTTTCATGTAGTTTCCTATATTCTGCCTTCTGGCCCAAGTATAAGCTTTGCCCACTTTATCAAACAACTTCCTACACACTGTTATGAACTGAGGCAGCTTGGGAACATTGTCTCTCAACTGTGTTATAGAGTGTAGTACTACATTTCAGTGAAGTGTAAGGCTTTCCAAAGCTGCCGAAACATGTTTCTTTCTCAAGTTCAATGGTATTCTGCCTTATATAACACACATTTACCACTCTAGTCTCCTTTAAGAAAACAATATAGGATTTATACAGTGTTTCATGTGATCTTAACTCCAATTAAGGATTTCCCGGATTTAGCTACCTTTTCTACACTAAGAACTGACTTGGAGAATCTCTTTCAGCTGTTCTAAAACAAGTTCTCATCTGTTTACAGTCATTTTCACTGAATTATTCATGTTTTCATGTAATTTCCTATATTCTGACTTCTGGACCAAGTATAAGCTTTGCCCACTTTATGAAACAACTTCCTACACAGTGTTATGAACTGAGGCAGCTAGGGAACATTGTCTCTCAACTGTGTTATAGAGTGTAGTACTACATTTCAGTGAAGTGTAAGGCTTTCCAAAGCTGCCGAACGTGTTTCTTTCTCTCTTTCAATGGTATTCTACCTTGTATAACACACATTTACCACTCTAGTCTCATTTAGGTAAAGAATATAGGATTCATACAGTGTTTCATGTGATCTTAACTCGAATTAAGGATTTCCCGGATTTAGCTACTTTTCTACACTAAGAACTGACTTGGAGAATCTCTTTCAGCTGTTCTAAAACAAGTTCTCATCTGTTTACAGTCATTTTCAGTGAATTATTCATGTTTTCATGTAGTTTCCTATATTCTGCCTTCTGGCCCAAATATAAGCTTTGCCCACTTTATCAAACAAATTCCTACACACTGTTATGAACTGAGGCAGCTAGGGAACATTGTCTCTCAACTGTGTTATAGAGTGTAGTACTACATTTCAGTGAAGTGTAAGGCTTTCCAAAGCTGCCGAATGTGTTTCTTTCTCTATTTCAAAGGTATTCTGCCTTATATAATACACATTTACCACTCTAGTCACCTTTAAGTAAACAATATAGGATTCATACAGTGTTTGATGTTATCTTAACTCGAATTAAGGATTTCCCTTATATTAGCTACCTTTTCTACACTAAGAACTGCCTTGGAGATTCTCTTTCAGCTGTTCTAAACAAGTTTTCATCTGTTAACAGTCATTTTCAGTGAATTATTCATGTTTTCATGTAGTTTCCTATATTCTGCCTTCTGGCCCAAGTATAAGCTTTGCCCACTTTATCAAACAACTTCCTACACACGGTTATGAACTGTGGCAGCTAGGGAACATTGTCTCTCAACTGTGTTATAGAGTGTAGTACTACATTTCAGTGAAGTGTAAGGCTTTCCAAAGCTGCCGAACATGTTTCTTTCTCTATTTCAATGGTATTCTGCCTTGTATAACACACAGTTACCACTCTAGTCTCCTTTAAGTAATGAATATAGGATTCATACAGTGTTTGATGTTATCTTAACTCGAATTAAGGATTTCTCTTATCTTACCTACCTTTTCTACAATAAGAACTGCCTTGGAGATTCTCTTTCAGCTGTTCTAAACAAGTTCTCATCTGTTTACAGTCATTTTCACTGAATTATTCATGTTTTCATGTAGTTTCCTATATTCTGCCTTCTGGCCCAAGTATAAGCTTTGCCCACTTTATCAAACAACTTCCTACACACTGTTATGAACTGAGGCAGCTTGGGAACATTGTCTCTCAACTGTGTTATAGAGTGTAGTACTACATTTCAGTGAAGTGTAAGGCTTTCCAAAGCTGCTGAAACATGTTTCTTTCTCAAGTTCAATGGTATTCTGCCTTATATAACACACATTTACCACTCTAGTCTCCTTTAAGAAAACAATATAGGATTTATACAGTGTTTCATGTGATCTTAACTCCAATTAAGGATTTCCCGGATTTAGCTACCTTTTCTACACTAAGAACTGACTTGGAGAATCTCTTTCAGCTGTTCTAAAACAAGTTCTCATCTGTTTACAGTCATTTTCACTGAATTATTCATGTTTTCATGTAGTCCTATATTCTGACTTCTGGCCCAAGTATAAGCTTTGCCTACTTTATGAAACAACTTCCTACACACTGTTATGAACTGAGGCAGCTAGGGAACATTGTCTCTCAACTGTGTTATAGAGTGTAGTACTACATTTCAGTGAATTGTAAGGCTTTCCAAAGCTGCCGAACGTGTTTCTTTCTCTCTTTCAATGGTATTCTGCCTTGTATAACACACATTTACCACTCTAGTCTCATTTAGGTAAAGAATATAGGATTCATACAGTGTTTCATGTGATCTTAACTCGAATTAAGGATTTCCCGGATTTAGCTACTTTTCTACACTAAGAACTGACTTGGAGAATCTCTTTCAGCTGTTCTAAAACAAGTTCTCATCTGTTTACAGTCATTTTCAGTGAATTATTCATGTTTTCATGTAGTTTCCTATATTCTGCCTTCTGGCCCAAATATAAGCTTTGCCCACTTTATCAAACAACTTCCTACACACTGTTATGAACTGGGGGAGCTTGGGAACATTGTCTCTCAACTGTGTTATAGAGTGTAGTACTACATTTCAGTGAAGTGTAAAGCTTTCCAAAGCTGCCGAACGTGTTTCTTTCTCTATTTCAATGGTATTCTGCCTTATATAACACACATTTACCACTCTTGTCTCCTTTAAGTAAACAATATAGGATTCATACAGTGTTTCATGTGATCTTAACTCGAATTAAGGATTTCCCGGATTTAGCTACTTTTCTACACTAAGAACTGACTTGGAGAATCTCTTTCAGCTGTTCTAAAACAAGTTCTCATCGGTTTACAGTCATTTTCAGTGAATTATTCATGTTTTCATGTAGTTTCCTATATTCTGCCTTCTGGCCCAAGTATAAGCTTTGCCCACTTTATCAAACAACATCCTACACACTGTTATGAACTGAGGCAGCTAGGGAACATTGTCTCTCAACTGTGTTATAGAGTGTAGTACTACATTTCAGCGAAGTGTAAGGCTTTCCAAAGCTGCCGAATGTGTTTCTTTCTCTATTTCAAAGGTATTCTGCCTTATATAATACACATTTACCACTCTAGTCACCTTTAAGTAAACAATATAGGATTCATACAGTGTTTGATGTTATCTTAACTCAAATTAAGGATTTCTCTTATCTTACCTACCTTTTCTACAATAAGAACTGCCTTGGAGATTCTCTTTCAGCTGTTCTAAACAAGTTCTCATCTGTTTACAGTCATTTTCACTGAATTATTCATGTTTTCATGTAGTTTCCTATATTCTGCCTTCTGGCCCAAGTATAAGCTTTGCCCACTTTATCAAACAACTTCCTACACACTGTTATGAACTGAGGCAGCTTGGGAACATTGTCTCTCAACTGTGTTATAGAGTGTAGTACTACATTTCAGTGAAGTGTAAGGCTTTCCAAAGCTGCCGAAACATGTTTCTTTCTCAAGTTCAATGGTATTCTGCCTTATATAACACACATTTACCACTCTAGTCTCCTTTAAGAAAACAATATAGGATTTATACAGTGTTTCATGTGATCTTAACTACAATTAAGGATTTCCCGGATTTAGCTACCTTTTCTACACTAAGAACTGACTTGGAGAATCTCTTTCAGCTGTTCTAAAACAAGTTCTCATCTGTTTACAGTCATTTTCACTGAATTATTCATGTTTTCATGTAATTTCCTATATTCTGACTTCTGGACCAAGTATAAGCTTTGCCCACTTTATGAAACAACTTCCTACACACTGTTATGAACTGAGGCAGCTAGGGAACATTGTCTCTCAACTGTGTTATAGAGTGTAGTACTACATTTCAGTGAAGTGTAAGGCTTTCCAAAGCTGCCGAACGTGTTTCTTTCTCTCTTTCAATGGTATTCTACCTTGTAGAACACACATTTACCACTCTAGTCTCATTTAGGTAAAGAATATAGGATTCATACAGTGTTTCATGTGATCTTAACTCGAATTAAGGATTTCCCGGATTTAGCTACTTTTCTACACTAAGAACTGACTTGGAGAATCTCTTTCAGCTGTTCTAAAACAAGTTCTCATCTGTTTACAGTCAATTTCAGTGAATTATTCATGTTTTCATGTAGTTTCCTATATTCTGCCTTCTGGCCCAAATATAAGCTTTGCCCACTTTATCAAACAAATTCCTACACACTGTTATGAACTGAGGCAGCTAGGGAACATTGTCTCTCAACTGTGTTATAGAGTGTAGTACTACATTTCAGTGAAGTGTAAGGCTTTCCAAAGCTGCCGAATGTGTTTCTTTCTCTATTTCAAAGGTATTCTGCCTTATATAATACACATTTACCACTCTAGTCACCTTTAAGTAAACAATATAGGATTTATACAGTGTTTGATGTTATCTTAACTCGAATTAAGGATTTCCCTTATCTTAGCTACCTTTTCTACACTAAGAACTGCCTTGGAGATTCTCTTTCAGCTGTTCTAAACAAGTTTTCATCTGTTAACAGTCATTTTCAGTGAATTATTCATGTTTTCATGTAGTTTCCTATATTCTGCCTTCTGGCCCAAGTATAAGCTTTGCCCACTTTATCAAACAACTTCCTACACACGGTTATGAACTGTGGCAGCTAGGGAACATTGTCTCTCAACTGTGTTATAGAGTGTAGTACTACATTTCAGTGAAGTGTAAGGCTTTCCAATGCTGCCGAACACGTTTCTTTCTCTATTTCAATGGTATTCTGCCTTGTATAACACACATTTACCACTCTAGTCTCCTTTAAGTAATGAATATAGGATTCATACAGTGTTTGATGTTATCTTAACTCGAATTAAGGATTTCTCTTATCTTACCTACCTTTTCTACACTAAGAACTGCCTTGGAGATTCTCTTTCAGCTGTTCTAAACAAGTTCTCATCTGTTTACAGTCATTTTCACTGAATTATTCATGTTTTCATGTAGTTTCCTATATTCTGCCTTCTGGCCCAAGTATAAGCTTTGCCCACTTTATCAAACAACTTCCTACACACTGTTTTGAACTGAGGCAGCTCGGGAACATTGTCTCTCAACTGTGTTATAGAGTGTAGTACTACATTTCAGTGAAGTGTAAGGCTTTCCAAAGCTGCCGAAACGTGTTTCTTTCTCTAGTTCAATGGTATTCTGCCTTATATAACACACATTTACCACTCTAGTCTCCTTTAAGAAAACAATATAGGATTTATACAGTGTTTCATGTGATCTTAACTCCAATTAAGAATTTCCCGGATTTAGCTACCTTTTCTACACTAAGAACTGACTTGGAGAATCTCTTTCAGCTGTTCTAAAACAAGTTCTCATCTGTTTATAGTCATTTTCACTGAATTATTCATGTTTTCATGTAGTTTCCTATATTCTGACTTCTGGCCCAAGTATAAGCTTTGCCCACTTTATGAAACAACTTCCTACACACTGTTATGAACTGAGGCAGCTAGGGAACATTGTCTCTCAACTGTGTTATAGAGTGTAGTACTACATTTCAGTGAAGTGTAAGGCTTTCCAAAGCTGCCGAACGTGTTTCTTTCTCTCTTTCAATGGTATTCTGCCTTGTATAACACACATTTACCACTCTAGTCTCCTTTAAGTAATGAATATAGGATTCATACAGTGTTTGATGTTATCTTAACTCGAATTAAGGATTTCTCTTATCTTAGCTACCTTTTCTACACTGAGAACTGACTTGGAGATTCTCATTCAGCTGTTCTAAACAATTTCTCATCTGTTTACAGTCATTTTCACTGAATTAGTCATGTTTTCATGTAGTTTCCTATATTCTGCCTTCTGGCCCAAGTATAAGCTTTGCCCACTTTATCAAACAACTTCCTACACACTGTTATGAACTGAGGCAGCTAGGGAACATTGTCTCTCAACTGTGTAATAGAGTGTAGTACTACATTTCAGTGAAGTGTAAGGCTTTCCAAAGCTGCCGAACGTGTTTCTTTCTCTATTTCAATGGTATTCTGCCTTGTATAACACACATTTACCACTCTAGTCTCCTTTAAGTAAAGAATATAGGATTCATACAGTGTTTGATGTTATCTTAACTCGAATTAAGGATTTCCCTTATCTTAGCTACCTTTTCTACAATAAGAACTAACTTGGAGATTCTCTTTCAGCTGTTCTAAGCAAGTTCTCATCTGTTTACAGTCATTTTCACTGAATTATTCATGTTTTCATGTAGTTTCCTATATTCTGCCTTCTCGCCCAAGTATAAGCTTTGCCCACTTTATCAAACAACTTCCTACACACTGTTATGAACTGAGAGAGCTTGGGAACATTGTCTCTCAACTGTGTTATAGAGTGTAGTACTACATTTCAGAGAAGTGTAAGGCTTTCCAAAGCTGCCGAACATGTTTCTTTCTCTATTTCAATGGTATTCTGCCTTGTATAACACACATTTACCACTCTAGTATCCTTTTAGTAAAGAATATAGGATTCATACAGAGTTTGATGTTATCTTAACTCGAATTAAGGATTTCTCGGATTTAGCTACTTTTCTACACTAAGAACTGACTTGGAGAATCTCTTTCAGCTGTTCTAAAACAAGTTCTCATCTGTTTACAGTAATTTTCAGTGAATTATTCATGTTTTCATGTAGTTTCCTATATTCTGCCTTCTGGCCCAAGTATAAGCTTTGCCCACTTTATCAAACAACTTCCTACACACTGTTATGAACTGTGGCAGCTAGGGAACATTGTCTCTCAACTGTGTTATAGAGTGTAGTACTACATTTCAGTGAAGTGTAAGGCTTTCCAAAGCTGCCGAACATGTTTCTTTCTCTATTTCAATGGTATTCTGCCTTGTATAACGCACATTTACCACTCTAGTCTCCTTTAAGTAATGAATATAGGATTCATACAGTGTTTGATGTTATCTTAACTCGAATTAAGGATTTCTCTTATCTTACCTACCTTTTCTACACTAAGAACTGCCTTGGAGATTCTCTTTCAGCTGTTCTAAACAAGTTCTCATCTGTTTACAGTCATTTTCACTGAATTATTCATGTTTTCATGTAGTTTCCTATATTCTGCCTTCTGGCCCAAGTATAAGCTTTGCCCACTTTATCAAACAACTTCCTACACACTGTTATGAACTGAGGCAGCTAGGGAACATTGTCTCTCAACTGTGTTATAGAGTGTAGTACTACATTTCAGTGAAGTGTAAGGCTTTCCAAAGCTGCCGAAACGTGTTTCTTTCTCTAGTTCAATGGTATTCTGCCTTATATAACACACATTTACCACTCTAGTCTCCTTTAAGAAAACAATATAGGATTTATACAGTGTTTCATGTGATCTTAACTCCAATTAAGGATTTCCCGGATTTAGCTACCTTTTCTACACTAAGAACTGACTTGGAGAATCTCTTTCAGCTGTTCTAAAACAAGTTCTCATCTGTTTACAGTCATTTTCACTGAATTATTCATGTTTTCATGTAGTCCTATATTCTGACTTCTGGCCCAAGTATAAGCTTTGCCTACTTTATGAAACAACTTCCTACACACTGTTATGAACTGAGGCAGCTAGGGAACATTGTCTCTCAACTGTGTTATAGAGTGTAGTACTACATTTCAGTGAATTGTAAGGCTTTCCAAAGCTGCCGAACGTGTTTCTTTCTCTCTTTCAATGGTATTCTGCCTTGTATAACACACATTTACCACTCTAGTCTCATTTAGGTAAAGAATATAGGATTCATACAGTGTTTCATGTGATCTTAACTCGAATTAAGGATTTCCCGGATTTAGCTACTTTTCTACACTAAGAACTGACTTGGAGAATCTCTTTCAGCTGTTCTAAAACAAGTTCTCATCTGTTTACAGTCATTTTCAGTGAATTATTCATGTTTTCATGTAGTTTCCTATATTCTGCCTTCTGGCCCAAATATAAGCTTTGCCCACTTTATCAAACAACTTCCTACACACTGTTATGAACTGGGGGAGCTTGGGAACATTGTCTCTCAACTGTGTTATAGAGTGTAGTACTACATTTCAGTGAAGTGTAAAGCTTTCCAAAGCTGCCGAACGTGTTTCTTTCTCTATTTCAATGGTATTCTGCCTTATATAACACACATTTACCACTCTTGTCTCCTTTAAGTAAACAATATAGGATTCATACAGTGTTTCATGTGATCTTAACTCGAATTAAGGATTTCCCGGATTTAGCTACTTTTCTACACTAAGAACTGACTTGGAGAATCTCTTTCAGCTGTTCTAAAACAAGTTCTCATCGGTTTACAGTCATTTTCAGTGAATTATTCATGTTTTCATGTAGTTTCCTATATTCTGCCTTCTGGCCCAAGTATAAGCTTTGCCCACTTTATCAAACAACATCCTACACACTGTTATGAACTGAGGCAGCTAGGGAACATTGTCTCTCAACTGTGTTATAGAGTGTAGTACTACATTTCAGCGAAGTGTAAGGCTTTCCAAAGCTGCCGAATGTGTTTCTTTCTCTATTTCAAAGGTATTCTGCCTTATATAATACACATTTACCACTCTAGTCACCTTTAAGTAAACAATATAGGATTCATACAGTGTTTGATGTTATCTTAACTCAAATTAAGGATTTCTCTTATCTTACCTACCTTTTCTACAATAAGAACTGCCTTGGAGATTCTCTTTCAGCTGTTCTAAACAAGTTCTCATCTGTTTACAGTCATTTTCACTGAATTATTCATGTTTTCATGTAGTTTCCTATATTCTGCCTTCTGGCCCAAGTATAAGCTTTGCCCACTTTATCAAACAACTTCCTACACACTGTTATGAACTGAGGCAGCTTGGGAACATTGTCTCTCAACTGTGTTATAGAGTGTAGTACTACATTTCAGTGAAGTGTAAGGCTTTCCAAAGCTGCCGAAACATGTTTCTTTCTCAAGTTCAATGGTATTCTGCCTTATATAACACACATTTACCACTCTAGTCTCCTTTAAGAAAACAATATAGGATTTATACAGTGTTTCATGTGATCTTAACTACAATTAAGGATTTCCCGGATTTAGCTACCTTTTCTACACTAAGAACTGACTTGGAGAATCTCTTTCAGCTGTTCTAAAACAAGTTCTCATCTGTTTACAGTCATTTTCACTGAATTATTCATGTTTTCATGTAATTTCCTATATTCTGACTTCTGGACCAAGTATAAGCTTTGCCCACTTTATGAAACAACTTCCTACACACTGTTATGAACTGAGGCAGCTAGGGAACATTGTCTCTCAACTGTGTTATAGAGTGTAGTACTACATTTCAGTGAAGTGTAAGGCTTTCCAAAGCTGCCGAACGTGTTTCTTTCTCTCTTTCAATGGTATTCTACCTTGTATAACACACATTTACCACTCTAGTCTCATTTAGGTAAAGAATATAGGATTCATACAGTGTTTCATGTGATCTTAACTCGAATTAAGGATTTCCCGGATTTAGCTACTTTTCTACACTAAGAACTGACTTGGAGAATCTCTTTCAGCTGTTCTAAAACAAGTTCTCATCTGTTTACAGTCATTTTCAGTGAATTATTCATGTTTTCATGTAGTTTCCTATATTCTGCCTTCTGGCCCAAATATAAGCTTTGCCCACTTTATCAAACAAATTCCTACACACTGTTATGAACTGAGGCAGCTAGGGAACATTGTCTCTCAACTGTGTTATAGAGTGTAGTACTACATTTCAGTGAAGTGTAAGGCTTTCCAAAGCTGCCGAATGTGTTTCTTTCTCTATTTCAAAGGTATTCTGCCTTATATAATACACATTTACCACTCTAGTCACCTTTAAGTAAACAATATAGGATTCATACAGTGTTTGATGTTATCTTAACTCGAATTAAGGATTTCCCTTATCTTAGCTACCTTTTCTACACTAAGAACTGCCTTGGAGATTCTCTTTCAGCTGTTCTAAACAAGTTTTCATCTGTTAACAGTCATTTTCAGTGAATTATTCATGTTTTCATGTAGTTTCCTATATTCTGCCTTCTGGCCCAAGTATAAGCTTTGCCCACTTTATCAAACAACTTCCTACACACGGTTATGAACTGTGGCAGCTAGGGAACATTGTCTCTCAACTGTGTTATAGAGTGTAGTACTACATTTCAGTGAAGTGTAAGGCTTTCCAATGCTGCCGAACACGTTTCTTTCTCTATTTCAATGGTATTCTGCCTTGTATAACACACATTTACCACTCTAGTCTCCTTTAAGTAATGAATATAGGATTCATACAGTGTTTGATGTTATCTTAACTCGAATTAAGGATTTCTCTTATCTTACCTACCTTTTCTACACTAAGAACTGCCTTGGAGATTCTCTTTCAGCTGTTCTAAACAAGTTCTCATCTGTTTACAGTCATTTTCACTGAATTATTCATGTTTTCATGTAGTTTCCTATATTCTGCCTTCTGGCCCAAGTATAAGCTTTGCCCACTTTATCAAACAACTTCCTACACACTGTTATGAACTGAGGCAGCTCGGGAACATTGTCTCTCAACTGTGTTATAGAGTGTAGTACTACATTTCAGTGAAGTGTAAGGCTTTCCAAAGCTGCCGAAACG
This sequence comes from Pipistrellus hanaki, assembly GCF_964339955.1. Classification (NCBI taxonomy): domain Eukaryota; kingdom Metazoa; phylum Chordata; class Mammalia; order Chiroptera; family Vespertilionidae; genus Pipistrellus; species Pipistrellus hanaki. Next base: position 793,573 of record NW_028182290.1, read on the forward strand.
TGTTTCTTTCTCTAGTTCAATGGTATTCTGCCTTATATAACACACATTTACCACTCTAGTCTCCTTTAAGAAAACAATATAGGATTTATACAGTGTTTCATGTGATCTTAACTCCAATTAAGAATTTCCCGGATTTAGCTACCTTTTCTACACTAAGAACTGACTTGGAGAATCTCTTTCAGCTGTTCTAAAACAAGTTCTCATCTGTTTATAGTCATTTTCACTGAATTATTCATGTTTTCATGTAGTTTCCTATATTCTGACTTCTGGCCCAAGTATAAGCTTTGCCCACTTTATGAAACAACTTCCTACACACTGTTATGAACTGAGGCAGCTAGGGAACATTGTCTCTCAACTGTGTTATAGAGTGTAGTACTACATTTCAGTGAAGTGTAAGGCTTTCCAAAGCTGCCGAACGTGTTTCTTTCTCTCTTTCAATGGTATTCTGCCTTGTATAACACACATTTACCACTCTAGTCTCCTTTAAGTAATGAATATAGGATTCATACAGTGTTTGATGTTATCTTAACTCGAATTAAGGATTTCTCTTATCTTAGCTACCTTTTCTACACTGAGAACTGACTTGGAGATTCTCATTCAGCTGTTCTAAACAATTTCTCATCTGTTTACAGTCATTTTCACTGAATTAGTCATGTTTTCATGTAGTTTCCTATATTCTGCCTTCTGGCCCAAGTATAAGCTTTGCCCACTTTATCAAACAACTTCCTACACACTGTTATGAACTGAGGCAGCTAGGGAACATTGTCTCTCAACTGTGTAATAGAGTGTAGTACTACATTTCAGTGAAGTGTAAGGCTTTCCAAAGCTGCCGAACGTGTTTCTTTCTCTATTTCAATGGTATTCTGCCTTGTATAACACACATTTACCACTCTAGTCTCCTTTAAGTAAAGAATATAGGATTCATACAGTGTTTGATGTTATCTTAACTCGAATTAAGGATTTCCCTTATCTTAGCTACCTTTTCTACAATAAGAACTAACTTGGAGATTCTCTTTCAGCTGTTCTAAGCAAGTTCTCATCTGTTTACAGTCATTTTCACTGAATTATTCATGTTTTCATGTAGTTTCCTATATTCTGCCTTCTCGCCCAAGTATAAGCTTTGCCCACTTTATCAAACAACTTCCTACACACTGTTATGAACTGAGAGAGCTTGGGAACATTGTCTCTCAACTGTGTTATAGAGTGTAGTACTACATTTCAGAGAAGTGTAAGGCTTTCCAAAGCTGCCGAACATGTTTCTTTCTCTATTTCAATGGTATTCTGCCTTGTATAACACACATTTACCACTCTAGTATCCTTTTAGTAAAGAATATAGGATTCATACAGAGTTTGATGTTATCTTAACTCGAATTAAGGATTTCTCGGATTTAGCTACTTTTCTACACTAAGAACTGACTTGGAGAATCTCTTTCAGCTGTTCTAAAACAAGTTCTCATCTGTTTACAGTAATTTTCAGTGAATTATTCATGTTTTCATGTAGTTTCCTATATTCTGCCTTCTGGCCCAAGTATAAGCTTTGCCCACTTTATCAAACAACTTCCTACACACTGTTATGAACTGTGGCAGCTAGGGAACATTGTCTCTCAACTGTGTTATAGAGTGTAGTACTACATTTCAGTGAAGTGTAAGGCTTTCCAAAGCTGCCGAACATGTTTCTTTCTCTATTTCAATGGTATTCTGCCTTGTATAACGCACATTTACCACTCTAGTCTCCTTTAAGTAATGAATATAGGATTCATACAGTGTTTGATGTTATCTTAACTCGAATTAAGGATTTCTCTTATCTTACCTACCTTTTCTACACTAAGAACTGCCTTGGAGATTCTCTTTCAGCTGTTCTAAACAAGTTCTCATCTGTTTACAGTCATTTTCACTGAATTATTCATGTTTTCATGTAGTTTCCTATATTCTGCCTTCTGGCCCAAGTATAAGCTTTGCCCACTTTATCAAACAACTTCCTACACACTGTTATGAACTGAGGCAGCTAGGGAACATTGTCTCTCAACTGTGTTATAGAGTGTAGTACTACATTTCAGTGAAGTGTAAGGCTTTCCAAAGCTGCCGAAACGTGTTTCTTTCTCTAGTTCAATGGTATTCTGCCTTATATAACACATTTACCACTCTAGTCTCCTTTAAGAAAACAATATAGGATTTATACAGTGTTTCATGTGATCTTAACTCCAATTAAGAATTTCCCGGATTTAGCTACCTTTTCTACACTAAGAACTGACTTGGAGAATCTCTTTCAGCTGTTCTAAAACAAGTTCTCATCTGTTTACAGTCATTTTCACTGAATTATTCATGTTTTCATGTAGTTTCCTATATTCTGACTTCTGGCCCAAGTATAAGCTTTGCCCACTTTATGAAACAACTTCCTACACACTGTTATGAACTGAGGCAGCTAGGGAACATTGTCTCTCAACTGTGTTATAGAGTGTAGTACTACATTTCAGTGAAGTGTAAGGCTTTCCAAAGCTGCCGAACGTGTTTCTTTCTCTCTTTCAATGGTATTCTGCCTTGTATAACACACATTTACCACTCTAGTCTCCTTTAAGTAATGAATATAGGATTCATACAGTGTTTGATGTTATCTTAACTCGAATTAAGGATTTCTCTTATCTTACCTACCTTTTCTACACTAAGAACTGCCTTGGAGATTCTCTTTCAGCTGTTCTAAACAAGTTCTCATCTGTTTACAGTCATTTTCACTGAATTATTCATGTTTTCATGTAGTTTCCTATATTCTGCCTTCTGGCCCAAGTATAAGCTTTGCCCACTTTATCAAACAACTTCCTACACACTGTTATGAACTGAGGCAGCTTGGGAACATTGTCTCTCAACTGTGTTATAGAGTGTAGTACTACATTTCAGTGAAGTGTAAGGCTTTCCAAAGCTGCCGAAACGTGTTTCTTTCTCAAGTTCAATGGTATTCTGCCTTATATAACACACATTTACCACTCTAGTCTCCTTTAAGAAAACAATATAGGATTTATACAGTGTTTCATGTGATCTTAACTCCAATTAAGGATTTCCCGGATTTAGCTACCTTTTCTACACTAAGAACTGACTTTGAGAATCTCTTTCAGCTGTTCTAAAACAAGTTCTCATCTGTTTACAGTCATTTTCACTGAATTATTCATGTTTTCATGTAGTTTCCTATATTCTGACTTCTGGCCCAAGTATAAGCTTTGCCCACTTTATGAAACAACTTCCTACACACTGTTATGAACTGAGGCAGCTAGGGAACATTGTCTCTCAACTGTGTTATAGAGTGTAGTACTACATTTCAGAGAAGTGTAAGGCTTTCCAAAGCTGCCGAACGTGTTTCTTTCTCTCTTTCAATGGTATTCTGCCTTGTATAACACACATTTACCACTCTCGTCTCATTTAGGTAAAGAATATAGGATTCATACAGTGTTTCATGTGATCTTAACTCGAATTAAGGATTTCCCGGATTTAGCTACTTTTCTACACTAAGAACTGACTTGGAGAATCTCTTTCAGCTGTTCTAAAACAAGTTCTCATCTGTTTACAGTCATTTTCAGTGAATTATTCATGTTTTCATGTAGTTTCCTATATTCTGCCTTCTGGCCCAAATATAAGCTTTGCCCACTTTATCAAACAAATTCCTACACACTGTTATGAACTGAGGCAGCTAGGGAACATTGTCTCTCAACTGTGTTATAGAGTGTAGTACTACATTTCAGTGAAGTGTAAGGCTTTCCAAAGCTGCCGAATGTGTTTCTTTCTCTATTTCAAAGGTATTCTGCCTTATATAATACACATTTACCACTCTAGTCACCTTTAAGTAAACAATATAGGATTCATACAGTGTTTGATGTTATCTTAACTCGAATTAAGGATTTCCCTTATCTTAGCTACCTTTTCTACACTAAGAACTGCCTTGGAGATTCTCTTTCAGCTGTTCTAAACAAGTTTTCATCTGTTAACAGTCATTTTCAGTGAATTATTCATGTTTTCATGTAGTTTCCTATATTCTGCCTTCTGGCCCAAGTATAAGCTTTGCCCACTTTATCAAACAACTTCCTACACACGGTTATGAACTGTGGCAGCTAGGGAACACTGTCTCTCAACTGTGTTATAGAGTGTAGTACTACATTTCAGTGAAGTGTAAGGCTTTCCAAAGCTGCCAAACATGTTTCTTTCTCTATTTCAATGGTATTCTGCCTTGTATAACACACATTTACCACTCTAGTCTCCTTTAAGTAATGAATATAGGATTCATACAGTGTTGGATGTTATCTTAACTCGAATTAAGGATTTCTCTTATCTTACCTACCTTTTCTACACTAAGAACTGCCTTGGAGATTGACTTTCAGCTGTTCTAAACAAGTTCTCATCTGTTTACAGTCATTTTCACTGAATTATTCATGTTTTCATGTAGTTTCCTATATTCTGCCTTCTGGCCCAAGTATAAGCTTTGCCCACTTTATCAAACAACTTCCTACACACTGTTATGAACTGGGGTACCTTGGGAACATTGTCTCTCAACTGTGTTATAGAGTGTAGTACTACATTTTAGTGAAGTGTAAGGCTTTCCAAAGCTGCCGAACGTGTTTCTTTCTCTATTTCAATGGTATTCTCCCTTATATAACACACATTTACCACTCTAGTCTCCTTTAAGTAATGAATATAGGATTCATACAGTGTTTGATGTTATCTTAACTCGAATTAAGGCTTTCCCTTATCTTAGCTACCTTTTCTACACTAAGAACTGCCTTGGAGATTCTCTTTCAGCTGTTCTAAACAAGTTTTCATCTGTTTACATTCATTTTCAGTGAATTATTCATGTTTTCATGTAGTTTCCTATATTCTGCCTTCTGGCCCAAGTATAAGCTTTGCCCACTTTATCAAACAACTTCCTACACACTGTTATGAACTGAGGCAGCTATGGATCATTGTCTCTCAACTGTGTAATAGAGTGTAGTACTACATTTCAGTGAAGTGTAAGGCTTTCCAAAGCTGCCGAACGTGTTTCTTTCTCTATTTCAATGGTATTCTGCCTTGTATAACACACATTTACCACTCTAGTCTCCTTTAAGTAAAGAATATAGGATTCATACAGTGTTTGATGTTATCTTAACTCGAATTAAGGATTTCCCTTATCTTTGCTACCTTTTCTACACTAAGAACTGACTTGGAGATTCTCTTTCAGCTGTTCTAAGCAAGTTCTCATCTGTTTACAGTCATTTTCACTGAATTATTCATGTTTTCATGTAGTTTCCTATATTCTGCCTTCTGGCCCAAGTATAACCTTTGCCCACTTTATCAAACAACTTCCTACACACTGTTATGAACTGAGGGAGCTTGGGAACATTGTCTCTCAACTGTGTTATAGAGTGTAGTACTACATTTCAGTGAAGTGTAAGGCTTTCCAAAGCTGCCGAACATGTTTCTTTCTCTATTTCAATGGTATTCTGCCTTGTATAACACACATTTACCACTCTAGTCTCCTTTAAGTAAAGAATATAGGATTCATACAGAGTTTGATGTTATCTTAACTCGAATTAAGGATTTCCCGGATTTAGCTACTTTTCTACACTAAGAACTTACTTGGAGAATCTCTTTCAGCTGTTCTAAAACAAGTTCTCATCTGTTTACAGTCATTTTCAGTGAATTATTCATGTTTTCATGTAGTTTCCTATATTCTGCCTTCTGGCCCAAGTATAAGCTTTGCCCACTTTATCAAACAACTTCCTACACACTGTTATGAACTGGGGTAGCTTGGGAACATTGTCTCTCAACTGTGTTATAGAGTGTAGTACTACATTTCAGTGAAGTGTAAGGCTTTCCAAAGCTGCCGAACGTGTTTCTTTCTCTATTTCAATGGTATTCTGCCTTATATAACACACATTTACCACTCTAGTCTCCTTTAAGTAATGAATATAGGATTCATACAGTCTTTGATGTTATCTTAACTCGAATTAAGGATTTCCCTTATCTTAGCTACCTTTTCTACACTAAGAACTGCCTTGGAGATTCTCTTTCAGCTGTTCTAAGCAAGTTCTCATCTGTTTACAGTCATTTTCACTGAATTATTCATGTTTTCATGTAGTTTCCTATATTCTGCCTTCTCGCCCAAGTATAAGCTTTGCCCACTTTATCAAACAACTTCCTACACACTGTTATGAACTGAGAGAGCTTGGGAACATTGTCTCTCAACTGTGTTATAGAGTGTAGTACTACATTTCAGAGAAGTGTAAGGCTTTCCAAAGCTGCCGAACATGTTTCTTTCTCTATTTCAATGGTATTCTGCCTTGTATAACACACATTTACCACTCTAGTCTCCTTTAAGTAAAGAATATAGGATTCATACAGAGTTTGATGTTATCTTAACTCGAATTAAGGATTTCTCGGATTTAGCTACTTTTCTACACTAAGAACTGACTTGGAGAATCTCTTTCAGCTGTTCTAAAACAAGTTCTCATCTGTTTACAGTCATTTTCAGTGAATTATTCATGTTTTCATGTAGTTTCCTATATTCTGCCTTCTGGCCCAAGTATAAGCTTTGCCCACTTTATCAAACAACTTCCTACACACTGTTATGAACTGTGGCAGCTAGGGAACATTGTCTCTCAACTGTGTTATAGAGTGTAGTACTACATTTCAGTGAAGTGTAAGGCTTTCCAAAGCTGCCGAACATGTTTCTTTCTCTATTTCAATGGTATTCTGCCTTGTATAACGCACATTTACCACTCTAGTCTCCTTTAAGTAATGAATATAGGATTCATACAGTGTTTGATGTTATCTTAACTCGAATTAAGGATTTCTCTTATCTTACCTACCTTTTCTACACTAAGAACTGCCTTGGAGATTCTCTTTCAGCTGTTCTAAACAAGTTCTCATCTGTTTACAGTCATTTTCACTGAATTATTCATGTTTTCATGTAGTTTCCTATATTCTGCCTTCTGGCCCAAGTATAAGCTTTGCCCACTTTATCAAACAACTTCCTACACACTGTTATGAACTGAGGCAGCTAGGGAACATTGTCTCTCAACTGTGTTATAGAGTGTAGTACTACATTTCAGTGAAGTGTAAGGCTTTCCAAAGCTGCCGAAACGTGTTTCTTTCTCTAGTTCAATGGTATTCTGCCTTATATAACACATTTACCACTCTAGTCTCCTTTAAGAAAACAATATAGGATTTATACAGTGTTTCATGTGATCTTAACTCCAATTAAGAATTTCCCGGATTTAGCTACCTTTTCTACACTAAGAACTGACTTGGAGAATCTCTTTCAGCTGTTCTAAAACAAGTTCTCATCTGTTTACAGTCATTTTCACTGAATTATTCATGTTTTCATGTAGTTTCCTATATTCTGACTTCTGGCCCAAGTATAAGCTTTGCCCACTTTATGAAACAACTTCCTACACACTGTTATGAACTGAGGCAGCTAGGGAACATTGTCTCTCAACTGTGTTATAGAGTGTAGTACTACATTTCAGTGAAGTGTAAGGCTTTCCAAAGCTGCCGAACGTGTTTCTTTCTCTCTTTCAATGGTATTCTGCCTTGTATAACACACATTTACCACTCTAGTCTCCTTTAAGTAATGAATATAGGATTCATACAGTGTTTGATGTTATCTTAACTCGAATTAAGGATTTCTCTTATCTTACCTACCTTTTCTACACTAAGAACTGCCTTGGAGATTCTCTTTCAGCTGTTCTAAACAAGTTCTCATCTGTTTACAGTCATTTTCACTGAATTATTCATGTTTTCATGTAGTTTCCTATATTCTGCCTTCTGGCCCAAGTATAAGCTTTGCCCACTTTATCAAACAACTTCCTACACACTGTTATGAACTGAGGCAGCTTGGGAACATTGTCTCTCAACTGTGTTATAGAGTGTAGTACTACATTTCAGTGAAGTGTAAGGCTTTCCAAAGCTGCCGAAACGTGTTTCTTTCTCAAGTTCAATGGTATTCTGCCTTATATAACACACATTTACCACTCTAGTCTCCTTTAAGAAAACAATATAGGATTTATACAGTGTTTCATGTGATCTTAACTCCAATTAAGGATTTCCCGGATTTAGCTACCTTTTCTACACTAAGAACTGACTTGGAGAATCTCTTTCAGCTGTTCTAAAACAAGTTCTCATCTGTTTACAGTCATTTTCACTGAATTATTCATGTTTTCATGTAGTTTCCTATATTCTGACTTCTGGCCCAAGTATAAGCTTTGCCCACTTTATGAAACAACTTCCTACACACTGTTATGAACTGAGGCAGCTAGGGAACATTGTCTCTCAACTGTGTTATAGAGTGTAGTACTACATTTCAGAGAAGTGTAAGGCTTTCCAAAGCTGCCGAACGTGTTTCTTTCTCTCTTTCAATGGTATTCTGCCTTGTATAACACACATTTACCACTCTCGTCTCATTTAGGTAAAGAATATAGGATTCATACAGTGTTTCATGTGATCTTAACTCGAATTAAGGATTTCCCGGATTTAGCTACTTTTCTACACTAAGAACTGACTTGGAGAATCTCTTTCAGCTGTTCTAAAACAAGTTCTCATCTGTTTACAGTCATTTTCAGTGAATTATTCATGTTTTCATGTAGTTTCCTATATTCTGCCTTCTGGCCCAAATATAAGCTTTGCCCACTTTATCAAACAAATTCCTACACACTGTTATGAACTGAGGCAGCTAGGGAACATTGTCTCTCAACTGTGTTATAGAGTGTAGTACTACATTTCAGTGAAGTGTAAGGCTTTCCAAAGCTGCCGAACGTGTTTCTTTCTCTATTTCAATGGTATTCTCCCTTATATAACACACATTTACCACTCTAGTCTCCTTTAAGTAATGAATATAGGATTCATACAGTGTTTGATGTTATCTTAACTCGAATTAAGGCTTTCCCTTATCTTAGCTACCTTTTCTACACTAAGAACTGCCTTGGAGATTCTCTTTCAGCTGTTCTAAACAAGTTTTCATCTGTTTACATTCATTTTCAGTGAATTATTCATGTTTTCATGTAGTTTCCTATATTCTGCCTTCTGGCCCAAGTATAAGCTTTGCCCACTTTATCAAACAACTTCCTACACACTGTTATGAACTGAGGCAGCTATGGATCATTGTCTCTCAACTGTGTAATAGAGTGTAGTACTACATTTCAGTGAAGTGTAAGGCTTTCCAAAGCTGCCGAACGTGTTTCTTTCTCTATTTCAATGGTATTCTGCCTTGTATAACACACATTTACCACTCTAGTCTCCTTTAAGTAAAGAATATAGGATTCATACAGTGTTTGATGTTATCTTAACTCGAATTAAGGATTTCCCTTATCTTTGCTACCTTTTCTACACTAAGAACTGACTTGGAGATTCTCTTTCAGCTGTTCTAAGCAAGTTCTCATCTGTTTACAGTCATTTTCACTGAATTATTCATGTTTTCATGTAGTTTCCTATATTCTGCCTTCTGGCCCAAGTATAACCTTTGCCCACTTTATCAAACAACTTCCTACACACTGTTATGAACTGAGGGAGCTTGGGAACATTGTCTCTCAACTGTGTTATAGAGTGTAGTACTACATTTCAGTGAAGTGTAAGGCTTTCCAAAGCTGCCGAACATGTTTCTTTCTCTATTTCAATGGTATTCTGCCTTGTATAACACACATTTACCACTCTAGTCTCCTTTAAGTAAAGAATATAGGATTCATACAGAGTTTGATGTTATCTTAACTCGAATTAAGGATTTCCCGGATTTAGCTACTTTTCTACACTAAGAACTTACTTGGAGAATCTCTTTCAGCTGTTCTAAAACAAGTTCTCATCTGTTTACAGTCATTTTCAGTGAATTATTCATGTTTTCATGTAGTTTCCTATATTCTGCCTTCTGGCCCAAGTATAAGCTTTGCCCACTTTATCAAACAACTTCCTACACACTGTTATGAACTGGGGTAGCTTGGGAACATTGTCTCTCAACTGTGTTATAGAGTGTAGTACTACATTTCAGTGAAGTGTAAGGCTTTCCAAAGCTGCCGAACGTGTTTCTTTCTCTATTTCAATGGTATTCTGCCTTATATAACACACATTTACCACTCTAGTCTCCTTTAAGTAATGAATATAGGATTCATACAGTCTTTGATGTTATCTTAACTCGAATTAAGGATTTCCCTTATCTTAGCTACCTTTTCTACACTAAGAACTGCCTTGGAGATTCTCTTTCAGCTGTTCTAAGCAAGTTCTCATCTGTTTACAGTCATTTTCACTGAATTATTCATGTTTTCATGTAGTTTCCTATATTCTGCCTTCTCGCCCAAGTATAAGCTTTGCCCACTTTATCAAACAACTTCCTACACACTGTTATGAACTGAGAGAGCTTGGGAACATTGTCTCTCAACTGTGTTATAGAGTGTAGTACTACATTTCAGAGAAGTGTAAGGCTTTCCAAAGCTGCCGAACATGTTTCTTTCTCTATTTCAATGGTATTCTGCCTTGTATAACACACATTTACCACTCTAGTCTCCTTTAAGTAAAGAATATAGGATTCATACAGAGTTTGATGTTATCTTAACTCGAATTAAGGATTTCTCGGATTTAGCTACTTTTCTACACTAAGAACTGACTTGGAGAATCTCTTTCAGCTGTTCTAAAACAAGTTCTCATCTGTTTACAGTCATTTTCAGTGAATTATTCATGTTTTCATGTAGTTTCCTATATTCTGCCTTCTGGCCCAAGTATAAGCTTTGCCCACTTTATCAAACAACTTCCTACACACTGTTATGAACTGTGGCAGCTAGGGAACATTGTCTCTCAACTGTGTTATAGAGTGTAGTACTACATTTCAGTGAAGTGTAAGGCTTTCCAAAGCTGCCGAACATGTTTCTTTCTCTATTTCAATGGTATTCTGCCTTGTATAACGCACATTTACCACTCTAGTCTCCTTTAAGTAATGAATATAGGATTCATACAGTGTTTGATGTTATCTTAACTCGAATTAAGGATTTCTCTTATCTTACCTACCTTTTCTACACTAAGAACTGCCTTGGAGATTCTCTTTCAGCTGTTCTAAACAAGTTCTCATCTGTTTACAGTCATTTTCACTGAATTATTCATGTTTTCATGTAGTTTCCTATATTCTGCCTTCTGGCCCAAGTATAAGCTTTGCCCACTTTATCAAACAACTTCCTACACACTGTTATGAACTGAGGCAGCTAGGGAACATTGTCTCTCAACTGTGTTATAGAGTGTAGTACTACATTTCAGTGAAGTGTAAGGCTTTCCAAAGCTGCCGAAACGTGTTTCTTTCTCTAGTTCAATGGTATTCTGCCTTATATAACACATTTACCACTCTAGTCTCCTTTAAGAAAACAATATAGGATTTATACAGTGTTTCATGTGATCTTAACTCCAATTAAGAATTTCCCGGATTTAGCTACCTTTTCTACACTAAGAACTGACTTGGAGAATCTCTTTCAGCTGTTCTAAAACAAGTTCTCATCTGTTTACAGTCATTTTCACTGAATTATTCATGTTTTCATGTAGTTTCCTATATTCTGACTTCTGGCCCAAGTATAAGCTTTGCCCACTTTATGAAACAACTTCCTACACACTGTTATGAACTGAGGCAGCTAGGGAACATTGTCTCTCAACTGTGTTATAGAGTGTAGTACTACATTTCAGTGAAGTGTAAGGCTTTCCAAAGCTGCCGAACGTGTTTCTTTCTCTCTTTCAATGGTATTCTGCCTTGTATAACACACATTTACCACTCTAGTCTCCTTTAAGTAATGAATATAGGATTCATACAGTGTTTGATGTTATCTTAACTCGAATTAAGGATTTCTCTTATCTTACCTACCTTTTCTACACTAAGAACTGCCTTGGAGATTCTCTTTCAGCTGTTCTAAACAAGTTCTCATCTGTTTACAGTCATTTTAACTGAATTATTCATGTTTTCATGTAGTTTCCTATATTCTGCCTTCTGGCCCAAGTATAAGCTTTGCCCACTTTATCAAACAACTTCCTACACACTGTTATGAACTGAGGCAGCTTGGGAACATTGTCTCTCAACTGTGTTATAGAGTGTAGTACTACATTTCAGTGAAGTGTAAGGCTTTCCAAAGCTGCCGAAACGTGTTTCTTTCTCAAGTTCAATGGTATTCTGCCTTATATAACACACATTTACCACTCTAGTCTCCTTTAAGAAAACAATATAGGATTTATACAGTGTTTCATGTGATCTTAACTCCAATTAAGGATTTCCCGGATTTAGCTACCTTTTCTACACTAAGAACTGACTTGGAGAATCTCTTTCAGCTGTTCTAAAACAAGTTCTCATCTGTTTACAGTCATTTTCACTGAATTATTCATGTTTTCATGTAGTTTCCTATATTCTGACTTCTGGCCCAAGTATAAGCTTTGCCCACTTTATGAAACAACTTCCTACACACTGTTATGAACTGAGGCAGCTAGGGAACATTGTCTCTCAACTGTGTTATAGAGTGTAGTACTACATTTCAGAGAAGTGTAAGGCTTTCCAAAGCTGCCGAACGTGTTTCTTTCTCTCTTTCAATGGTATTCTGCCTTGTATAACACACATTTACCACTCTCGTCTCATTTAGGTAAAGAATATAGGATTCATACAGTGTTTCATGTGATCTTAACTCGAATTAAGGATTTCCCGGATTTAGCTACTTTTCTACACTAAGAACTGACTTGGAGAATCTCTTTCAGCTGTTCTAAAACAAGTTCTCATCTGTTTACAGTCATTTTCAGTGAATTATTCATGTTTTCATGTAGTTTCCTATATTCTGCCTTCTGGCCCAAATATAAGCTTTGCCCACTTTATCAAACAAATTCCTACACACTGTTATGAACTGAGGCAGCTAGGGAACATTGTCTCTCAACTGTGTTATAGAGTGTAGTACTACATTTCAGTGAAGTGTAAGGCTTTCCAAAGCTGCCGAATGTGTTTCTTTCTCTATTTCAAAGGTATTCTGCCTTATATAATACACATTTACCACTCTAGTCACCTTTAAGTAAACAATATAGGATTCATACAGTGTTTGATGTTATCTTAACTCGAATTAAGGATTTCCCTTATCTTAGCTACCTTTTCTACACTAAGAACTGCCTTGGAGATTCTCTTTCAGCTGTTCTAAACAAGTTTTCATCTGTTAACAGTCATTTTCAGTGAATTATTCATGTTTTCATGTAGTTTCCTATATTCTGCCTTCTGGCCCAAGTATAAGCTTTGCCCACTTTATCAAACAACTTCCTACACACGGTTATGAACTGTGGCAGCTAGGGAACACTGTCTCTCAACTGTGTTATAGAGTGTAGTACTACATTTCAGTGAAGTGTAAGGCTTTCCAAAGCTGCCAAACATGTTTCTTTCTCTATTTCAATGGTATTCTGCCTTGTATAACACACATTTACCACTCTAGTCTCCTTTAAGTAATGAATATAGGATTCATACAGTGTTGGATGTTATCTTAACTCGAATTAAGGATTTCTCTTATCTTACCTACCTTTTCTACACTAAGAACTGCCTTGGAGATTGACTTTCAGCTGTTCTAAACAAGTTCTCATCTGTTTACAGTCATTTTCACTGAATTATTCATGTTTTCATGTAGTTTCCTATATTCTGCCTTCTGGCCCAAGTATAAGCTTTGCCCACTTTATCAAACAACTTCCTACACACTGTTATGAACTGGGGTACCTTGGGAACATTGTCTCTCAACTGTGTTATAGAGTGTAGTACTACATTTCAGTGAAGTGTAAGGCTTTCCAAAGCTGCCGAACGTGTTTCTTTCTCTATTTCAATGGTATTCTCCCTTATATAACACACATTTACCACTCTAGTCTCCTTTAAGTAATGAATATAGGATTCATACAGTGTTTGATGTTATCTTAACTCGAATTAAGGCTTTCCCTTATCTTAGCTACCTTTTCTACACTAAGAACTGCCTTGGAGATTCTCTTTCAGCTGTTCTAAACAAGTTTTCATCTGTTTACATTCATTTTCAGTGAATTATTCATGTTTTCATGTAGTTTCCTATATTCTGCCTTCTGGCCCAAGTATAAGCTTTGCCCACTTTATCAAACAACTTCCTACACACTGTTATGAACTGAGGCAGCTATGGATCATTGTCTCTCAACTGTGTAATAGAGTGTAGTACTACATTTCAGTGAAGTGTAAGGCTTTCCAAAGCTGCCGAACGTGTTTCTTTCTCTATTTCAATGGTATTCTGCCTTGTATAACACACATTTACCACTCTAGTCTCCTTTAAGTAAAGAATATAGGATTCATACAGTTTTTGATGTTATCTTAACTCGAATTAAGGATTTCCCTTATCTTTGCTACCTTTTCTACACTAAGAACTGACTTGGAGATTCTCTTTCAGCTGTTCTAAGCAAGTTCTCATCTGTTTACAGTCATTTTCACTGAATTATTCATGTTTTCATGTAGTTTCCTATATTCTGCCTTCTGGCCCAAGTATAACCTTTGCCCACTTTATCAAACAACTTCCTACACACTGTTATGAACTGAGGGAGCTTGGGAACATTGTCTCTCAACTGTGTTATAGAGTGTAGTACTACATTTCAGTGAAGTGTAAGGCTTTCCAAAGCTGCCGAACATGTTTCTTTCTCTATTTCAATGGTATTCTGCCTTGTATAACACACATTTACCACTCTAGTCTCCTTTAAGTAAAGAATATAGGATTCATACAGAGTTTGATGTTATCTTAACTCAAATTAAGGATTTCCCGGATTTAGCTACTTTTCTACACTAAGAACTGACTTGGAGAATCTCTTTCAGCTGTTCTAAAACAAGTTCTCATCTGTTTACAGTCATTTTCAGTGAATTATTCATGTTTTCATGTAGTTTCCTATATTCTGCCTTCTGGCCCAAGTATAAGCTTTGCCCACTTTATCAAACAACTTCCTACACACTGTTATGAACTGGGGTAGCTTGGGAACATTGTCTCTCAACTGTGTTATAGAGTGTAGTACTACATTTCAGTGAAGTGTAAGGCTTTCCAAAGCTGCCGAACGTGTTTCTTTCTCTATTTCAATGGTATTCTGCCTTATATAACACACATTTACCACTCTAGTCTCCTTTAAGTAATGAATATAGGATTCATACAGTCTTTGATGTTATCTTAACTCGAATTAAGGATTTCCCTTATCTTAGCTACCTTTTCTACACTAAGAACTGCCTTGGAGATTCTCTTTCAACTGTTCTAAACAAGTTTTCATCTGTTTACAGTCATTTTCAGTGAATTATTCATGTTTTCATGTAGTTTCCTATATTCTGCCTTCTGGCCCAAGTATAAGCTTTGCCCACTTTATCAAACAACTTCCTACACACTGTTATGAACTGTGGCAGCTAGGGAACATTGTCTCTCAACTGTGTTATAGAGTGTAGTACTACATTTCAGTGAAGTGTAAGGCTTTCCAAAGCTGCCGAACATGTTTCTTTCTCTATTTCAATGGTATTCTGCCTTGTATAACACACATTTACCACTCTAGTCTCCTTTAAGTAATGAATATAGGATTCATACAGTGTTTGATGTTATCTTAACTCGAATTAAGGATTTCTCTTATCTTAGCTACCTTTTCTACACTGAGAACTGACTTGGAGATTCTCATTCAGCTGTTCTAAACAAGTTCTCATCTGTTTACAGTCATTTTCACTGAATTAGTCATGTTTTCATGTAGTTTCCTATATTCTGCCTTCTGGCCCAAGTATAAGCTTTGCCCACTTTATCAAACAACTTCCTACACACTGTTATGAACTGAGGCAGCTAGGGAACATTGTCTCTCAACTGTGTAATAGAGTGTAGTACTACATTTCAGTGAAGTGTAAGGCTTTCCAAAGCTGCCGAACGTGTTTCTTTCTCTATTTCAATGGTATTCTGCCTTGTATAACACACATTTACCACTCTAGTCTCCTTTAAGTAAAGAATATAGGATTCATACAGTGTTTGATGTTATCTTAACTCGAATTAAGGATTTCCCTTATCTTAGCTACCTTTTCTACAATAAGAACTAACTTGGAGATTCTCTTTCAGCTGTTCTAAGCAAGTTCTCATCTGTTTACAGTCATTTTCACTGAATTATTCATGTTTTCATGTAGTTTCCTATATTCTGCCTTCTGGCCCAAGTATAAGCTTTGCCCACTTTATCAAACAACTTCCTACACACTGTTATGAACTGAGAGAGCTTGGGAACATTGTCTCTCAACTGTGTTATAGAGTGTAGTACTACATTTCAGTGAAGTGTAAGGCTTTCCAAAGCTGCCGAACATGTTTCTTTCTCTATTTCAATGGTATTCTGCCTTGTATAACACACATTTACCACTCTAGTCTCCTTTAAGTAAAGAATATAGGATTCATACAGAGTTTGATGTTATCTTAACTCGAATTAAGGATTTCTCGGATTTAGCTACTTTTCTACACTAAGAACTGACTTGGAGAATCTCTTTCAGCTGTTCTAAAACAAGTTCTCATCTGTTTACAGTCATTTTCACTGAATTATTCATGTTTTCATGTAGTTTCCTATATTCTGCCTTCTGGCCCAAGTATAAGCTTTGCCCACTTTATCAAACAACTTCCTACACACTGTTATGAACTGAGGCAGCTAGGGAACATTGTCTCTCAACTGTGTTATAGAGTGTAGTACTACATTTCAGTGAAGTGTAAGGCTTTCCAAAGCTGCCGAAACGTGTTTCTTTCTCTAGTTCAATGGTATTCTGCCTTATATAACACATTTACCACTCTAGTCTCCTTTAAGAAAACAATATAGGATTTATACAGTGTTTCATGTGATCTTAACTCCAATTAAGAATTTCCCGGATTTAGCTACCTTTTCTACACTAAGAACTGACTTGGAGAATCTCTTTCAGCTGTTCTAAAACAAGTTCTCATCTGTTTACAGTCATTTTCACTGAATTATTCATGTTTTCATGTAGTTTCCTATATTCTGACTTCTGGCCCAAGTATAAGCTTTGCCCACTTTATGAAACAACTTCCTACACACTGTTATGAACTGAGGCAGCTAGGGAACATTGTCTCTCAACTGTGTTATAGAGTGTAGTACTACATTTCAGTGAAGTGTAAGGCTTTCCAAAGCTGCCGAACGTGTTTCTTTCTCTCTTTCAATGGTATTCTGCCTTGTATAACACACATTTACCACTCTAGTCTCCTTTAAGTAATGAATATAGGATTCATACAGTGTTTGATGTTATCTTAACTCGAATTAAGGATTTCTCTTATCTTACCTACCTTTTCTACACTAAGAACTGCCTTGGAGATTCTCTTTCAGCTGTTCTAAACAAGTTCTCATCTGTTTACAGTCATTTTAACTGAATTATTCATGTTTT
The DNA here is from genome assembly GCF_964339955.1 of Pipistrellus hanaki. Classification (NCBI taxonomy): domain Eukaryota; kingdom Metazoa; phylum Chordata; class Mammalia; order Chiroptera; family Vespertilionidae; genus Pipistrellus; species Pipistrellus hanaki. The sequence continues at coordinate 810,941 of NW_028182290.1, forward strand.
CATGTAGTTTCCTATATTCTGCCTTCTGGCCCAAGTATAAGCTTTGCCCACTTTATCAAACAACTTCCTACACACTGTTATGAACTGAGGCAGCTTGGGAACATTGTCTCTCAACTGTGTTATAGAGTGTAGTACTACATTTCAGTGAAGTGTAAGGCTTTCCAAAGCTGCCGAAACGTGTTTCTTTCTCAAGTTCAATGGTATTCTGCCTTATATAACACACATTTACCACTCTAGTCTCCTTTAAGAAAACAATATAGGATTTATACAGTGTTTCATGTGATCTTAACTCCAATTAAGGATTTCCCGGATTTAGCTACCTTTTCTACACTAAGAACTGACTTGGAGAATCTCTTTCAGCTGTTCTAAAACAAGTTCTCATCTGTTTACAGTCATTTTCACTGAATTATTCATGTTTTCATGTAGTTTCCTATATTCTGACTTCTGGCCCAAGTATAAGCTTTGCCCACTTTATGAAACAACTTCCTACACACTGTTATGAACTGAGGCAGCTAGGGAACATTGTCTCTCAACTGTGTTATAGAGTGTAGTACTACATTTCAGAGAAGTGTAAGGCTTTCCAAAGCTGCCGAACGTGTTTCTTTCTCTCTTTCAATGGTATTCTGCCTTGTATAACACACATTTACCACTCTCGTCTCATTTAGGTAAAGAATATAGGATTCATACAGTGTTTCATGTGATCTTAACTCGAATTAAGGATTTCCCGGATTTAGCTACTTTTCTACACTAAGAACTGACTTGGAGAATCTCTTTCAGCTGTTCTAAAACAAGTTCTCATCTGTTTACAGTCATTTTCAGTGAATTATTCATGTTTTCATGTAGTTTCCTATATTCTGCCTTCTGGCCCAAATATAAGCTTTGCCCACTTTATCAAACAAATTCCTACACACTGTTATGAACTGAGGCAGCTAGGGAACATTGTCTCTCAACTGTGTTATAGAGTGTAGTACTACATTTCAGTGAAGTGTAAGGCTTTCCAAAGCTGCCGAATGTGTTTCTTTCTCTATTTCAAAGGTATTCTGCCTTATATAATACACATTTACCACTCTAGTCACCTTTAAGTAAACAATATAGGATTCATACAGTGTTTGATGTTATCTTAACTCGAATTAAGGATTTCCCTTATCTTAGCTACCTTTTCTACACTAAGAACTGCCTTGGAGATTCTCTTTCAGCTGTTCTAAACAAGTTTTCATCTGTTAACAGTCATTTTCAGTGAATTATTCATGTTTTCATGTAGTTTCCTATATTCTGCCTTCTGGCCCAAGTATAAGCTTTGCCCACTTTATCAAACAACTTCCTACACACGGTTATGAACTGTGGCAGCTAGGGAACACTGTCTCTCAACTGTGTTATAGAGTGTAGTACTACATTTCAGTGAAGTGTAAGGCTTTCCAAAGCTGCCAAACATGTTTCTTTCTCTATTTCAATGGTATTCTGCCTTGTATAACACACATTTACCACTCTAGTCTCCTTTAAGTAATGAATATAGGATTCATACAGTGTTGGATGTTATCTTAACTCGAATTAAGGATTTCTCTTATCTTACCTACCTTTTCTACACTAAGAACTGCCTTGGAGATTGACTTTCAGCTGTTCTAAACAAGTTCTCATCTGTTTACAGTCATTTTCACTGAATTATTCATGTTTTCATGTAGTTTCCTATATTCTGCCTTCTGGCCCAAGTATAAGCTTTGCCCACTTTATCAAACAACTTCCTACACACTGTTATGAACTGGGGTACCTTGGGAACATTGTCTCTCAACTGTGTTATAGAGTGTAGTACTACATTTCAGTGAAGTGTAAGGCTTTCCAAAGCTGCCGAACGTGTTTCTTTCTCTATTTCAATGGTATTCTCCCTTATATAACACACATTTACCACTCTAGTCTCCTTTAAGTAATGAATATAGGATTCATACAGTGTTTGATGTTATCTTAACTCGAATTAAGGCTTTCCCTTATCTTAGCTACCTTTTCTACACTAAGAACTGCCTTGGAGATTCTCTTTCAGCTGTTCTAAACAAGTTTTCATCTGTTTACATTCATTTTCAGTGAATTATTCATGTTTTCATGTAGTTTCCTATATTCTGCCTTCTGGCCCAAGTATAAGCTTTGCCCACTTTATCAAACAACTTCCTACACACTGTTATGAACTGAGGCAGCTATGGATCATTGTCTCTCAACTGTGTAATAGAGTGTAGTACTACATTTCAGTGAAGTGTAAGGCTTTCCAAAGCTGCCGAACGTGTTTCTTTCTCTATTTCAATGGTATTCTGCCTTGTATAACACACATTTACCACTCTAGTCTCCTTTAAGTAAAGAATATAGGATTCATACAGTTTTTGATGTTATCTTAACTCGAATTAAGGATTTCCCTTATCTTTGCTACCTTTTCTACACTAAGAACTGACTTGGAGATTCTCTTTCAGCTGTTCTAAGCAAGTTCTCATCTGTTTACAGTCATTTTCACTGAATTATTCATGTTTTCATGTAGTTTCCTATATTCTGCCTTCTGGCCCAAGTATAACCTTTGCCCACTTTATCAAACAACTTCCTACACACTGTTATGAACTGAGGGAGCTTGGGAACATTGTCTCTCAACTGTGTTATAGAGTGTAGTACTACATTTCAGTGAAGTGTAAGGCTTTCCAAAGCTGCCGAACATGTTTCTTTCTCTATTTCAATGGTATTCTGCCTTGTATAACACACATTTACCACTCTAGTCTCCTTTAAGTAAAGAATATAGGATTCATACAGAGTTTGATGTTATCTTAACTCAAATTAAGGATTTCCCGGATTTAGCTACTTTTCTACACTAAGAACTGACTTGGAGAATCTCTTTCAGCTGTTCTAAAACAAGTTCTCATCTGTTTACAGTCATTTTCAGTGAATTATTCATGTTTTCATGTAGTTTCCTATATTCTGCCTTCTGGCCCAAGTATAAGCTTTGCCCACTTTATCAAACAACTTCCTACACACTGTTATGAACTGGGGTAGCTTGGGAACATTGTCTCTCAACTGTGTTATAGAGTGTAGTACTACATTTCAGTGAAGTGTAAGGCTTTCCAAAGCTGCCGAACGTGTTTCTTTCTCTATTTCAATGGTATTCTGCCTTATATAACACACATTTACCACTCTAGTCTCCTTTAAGTAATGAATATAGGATTCATACAGTCTTTGATGTTATCTTAACTCGAATTAAGGATTTCCCTTATCTTAGCTACCTTTTCTACACTAAGAACTGCCTTGGAGATTCTCTTTCAACTGTTCTAAACAAGTTTTCATCTGTTTACAGTCATTTTCAGTGAATTATTCATGTTTTCATGTAGTTTCCTATATTCTGCCTTCTGGCCCAAGTATAAGCTTTGCCCACTTTATCAAACAACTTCCTACACACTGTTATGAACTGTGGCAGCTAGGGAACATTGTCTCTCAACTGTGTTATAGAGTGTAGTACTACATTTCAGTGAAGTGTAAGGCTTTCCAAAGCTGCCGAACATGTTTCTTTCTCTATTTCAATGGTATTCTGCCTTGTATAACACACATTTACCACTCTAGTCTCCTTTAAGTAATGAATATAGGATTCATACAGTGTTTGATGTTATCTTAACTCGAATTAAGGATTTCTCTTATCTTAGCTACCTTTTCTACACTGAGAACTGACTTGGAGATTCTCATTCAGCTGTTCTAAACAAGTTCTCATCTGTTTACAGTCATTTTCACTGAATTAGTCATGTTTTCATGTAGTTTCCTATATTCTGCCTTCTGGCCCAAGTATAAGCTTTGCCCACTTTATCAAACAACTTCCTACACACTGTTATGAACTGAGGCAGCTAGGGAACATTGTCTCTCAACTGTGTAATAGAGTGTAGTACTACATTTCAGTGAAGTGTAAGGCTTTCCAAAGCTGCCGAACGTGTTTCTTTCTCTATTTCAATGGTATTCTGCCTTGTATAACACACATTTACCACTCTAGTCTCCTTTAAGTAAAGAATATAGGATTCATACAGTGTTTGATGTTATCTTAACTCGAATTAAGGATTTCCCTTATCTTAGCTACCTTTTCTACAATAAGAACTAACTTGGAGATTCTCTTTCAGCTGTTCTAAGCAAGTTCTCATCTGTTTACAGTCATTTTCACTGAATTATTCATGTTTTCATGTAGTTTCCTATATTCTGCCTTCTGGCCCAAGTATAAGCTTTGCCCACTTTATCAAACAACTTCCTACACACTGTTATGAACTGAGAGAGCTTGGGAACATTGTCTCTCAACTGTGTTATAGAGTGTAGTACTACATTTCAGTGAAGTGTAAGGCTTTCCAAAGCTGCCGAACATGTTTCTTTCTCTATTTCAATGGTATTCTGCCTTGTATAACACACATTTACCACTCTAGTCTCCTTTAAGTAAAGAATATAGGATTCATACAGAGTTTGATGTTATCTTAACTCGAATTAAGGATTTCTCGGATTTAGCTACTTTTCTACACTAAGAACTGACTTGGAGAATCTCTTTCAGCTGTTCTAAAACAAGTTCTCATCTGTTTACAGTCATTTTCACTGAATTATTCATGTTTTCATGTAGTTTCCTATATTCTGCCTTCTGGCCCAAGTATAAGCTTTGCCCACTTTATCAAACAACTTCCTACACACTGTTATGAACTGAGGCAGCTAGGGAACATTGTCTCTCAACTGTGTTATAGAGTGTAGTACTACATTTCAGTGAAGTGTAAGGCTTTCCAAAGCTGCCGAAACGTGTTTCTTTCTCTAGTTCAATGGTATTCTGCCTTATATAACACACATTTACCACTCTAGTCTCCTTTAAGAAAACAATATAGGATTTATACAGTGTTTCATGTGATCTTAACTCCAATTAAGAATTTCCCGGATTTAGCTACCTTTTCTACACTAAGAACTGACTTGGAGAATCTCTTTCAGCTGTTCTAAAACAAGTTCTCATCTGTTTACAGTCATTTTCACTGAATTATTCATGTTTTCATGTAGTTTCCTATATTCTGACTTCTGGCCCAAGTATAAGCTTTGCCCACTTTATGAAACAACTTCCTACACACTGTTATGAACTGAGGCAGCTAGGGAACATTGTCTCTCAACTGTGTTATAGAGTGTAGTACTACATTTCAGTGAAGTGTAAGGCTTTCCAAAGCTGCCGAACGTGTTTCTTTCTCTCTTTCAATGGTATTCTGCCTTGTATAACACACATTTACCACTCTAGTCTCCTTTAAGTAATGAATATAGGATTCATACAGTGTTTGATGTTATCTTAACTCGAATTAAGGATTTCTCTTATCTTACCTACCTTTTCTACACTAAGAACTGCCTTGGAGATTCTCTTTCAGCTGTTCTAAACAAGTTCTCATCTGTTTACAGTCATTTTCACTGAATTATTCATGTTTTCATGTAGTTTCCTATATTCTGCCTTCTGGCCCATGTATAAGCTTTGCCCACTTTATCAAACAACTTCCTACACACTGTTATGAACTGAGGCAGCTTGGGAACATTGTCTCTCAACTGTGTTATAGAGTGTAGTACTACATTTCAGTGAAGTGTAAGGCTTTCCAAAGCTGCCGAAACGTGTTTCTTTCTCAAGTTCAATGGTATTCTGCCTTGTATAACACACATTTACCACTCTAGTCTCATTTAGGTAAAGAATATAGGATTCATACAGTGTTTCATGTGATCTTAACTCGAATTAAGGATTTCCCGGATTTAGCTACTTTTCGACACTAAGAACTGACTTGGAGAATCTCTTTCAGCTGTTCTAAAACAAGTTCTCATCTGTTTACAGTCATTTTCAGTGAATTATTCATGTTTTCATGTAGTTTCCTATATTCTGCCTTCTGGCCCAAATATAAGCTTTGCCCACTTTATCAAACAAATTCCTACACACTGTTATGAACTGAGGCAGCTAGGGAACATTGTCTCTCAACTGTGTTATAGAGTGTAGTACTACATTTCAGTGAAGTGTAAGGCTTTCCAAAGCTGCCGAATGTGTTTCTTTCTCTATTTCAAAGGTATTCTGCCTTATATAATACACATTTACCACTCTAGTCACCTTTAAGTAAACAATATAGGATTCATACAGTGTTTGATGTTATCTTAACTCGAATTAAGGATTTCCCTTATCTTAGCTACCTTTTCTACACTAAGAACTGACTTGGAGATTCTCTTTCAGCAGTTCTAAACAAGTTTTCATCTGTTAACAGTCATTTTCAGTGAATTATTCATGTTTTCATGTAGTTTCCTATATTCTGCCTTCTGGCCCAAGTATAAGCTTTGCCAACTTTATCAAACAACTTCCTACACACGGTTATGAACTGTGGCAGCTAGGGAACATTGTCTCTCAACTCTGTTATAGAGTGTAGTACTACATTTCAGTGAAGTGTAAGGCTTTCCAAAGCTGCGGAACATGTTTCTTTCTCTATTTCAATGGTATTCTGCCTTGTATAACACACATTTACCACTCTAGTCTCCTTTAAGTAATGAATATAGGATTCATACAGTGTTTCATGTTATCTTAACTCGAATTAAGGATTTCCCTTATCTTAGCTACCTTTTCTACACTAAGAACTGCCTTGGAGATTCTCTTTCAGCTGTTCTAAACAAGTTCTCATCTGTTTACAGTCATTTTCACTGAATTATTCATGTTTTCATGTAGTTTCCTATATTCTGCCTTCTGGCCCAAGTATAAGCTTTGCCCACTTTATCAAACAACTTCCTACACACTGTTATGAACTGAGGCAGCTCGGGAACATTGTCTCTCAACTGTGTTATAGAGTGTAGTACTAAATTTCAGTGAAGTGTAAGGCTTTCCAAAGCTCCCGAAACGTGTTTCTTTCTCTAGTTCAATGGTATTCTGCCTTATATAACACACATTTACCACTCTAGTCTCCTTTAAGAAAACAATATAGGATTTATACAGTGTTTCATGTGATCTTAACTCCAATTAAGGATTTCCCGGATTTAGCTACCTTTTCTACACTAAGAACTGACTTGGAGAATCTCTTTCAGCTGTTCTAAAACAAGTTCTCATCTGTTTACAGTCATTTTCACTGAATTATTCATGTTTTCATGTAGTTTCCTATATTCTGACTTCTGGCCCAAGTATAAGCTTTGCCCACTTTATGAAACAACTTCCTACACACTGTTATGAACTGAGGCAGCTAGGGAACATTGTCTCTCAACTGTGTTATAGAGTGTAGTACTACATTTCAGAGAAGTGTAAGGCTTTCCAAAGCTGCCGAACGTGTTTCTTTCTCTCTTTCAATGGTATTCTGCCTTGTATAACACACATTTACCACTCTAGTCTCATTTAGGTAAAGAATATAGGATTCATACAGTGTTTCATGTGATCTTAACTCGAATTAAGGATTTCCCGGATTTAGCTACTTTTCTACACTAAGAACTGACTTGGAGAATCTCTTTCAGCTGTTCTAAAACAAGTTCTCATCTGTTTACAGTCATTTTCAGTGAATTATTCATGTTTTCATGTAGTTTCCTATATTCTGCCTTCTGGCCCAAATATAAGCTTTGCCCACTTTATCAAACAAATTCCTACACACTGTTATGAACTGAGGCAGCTAGGGAACATTGTCTCTCAACTGTGTTATAGAGTGTAGTACTACATTTCAGTGAAGTGTAAGGCTTTCCAAAGCTGCCGAATGTGTTTCTTTCTCTATTTCAAAGGTATTCTGCCTTATATAATACACATTTACCACTCTAGTCACCTTTAAGTAAACAATATAGGATTCATACAGTGTTTGATGTTATCTTAACTCGAATTAAGGATTTCCCTTATCTTAGCTACCTTTTCTACACTAAGAACTGACTTGGAGATTCTCTTTCAGCAGTTCTAAACAAGTTTTCATCTGTTAACAGTCATTTTCAGTGAATTATTCATGTTTTCATGTAGTTTCCTATATTCTGCCTTCTGGCCCAAGTATAAGCTTTGCCAACTTTATCAAACAACTTCCTACACACGGTTATGAACTGTGGCAGCTAGGGAACATTGTCTCTCAACTCTGTTATAGAGTGTAGTACTACATTTCAGTGAAGTGTAAGGCTTTCCAAAGCTGCGGAACATGTTTCTTTCTCTATTTCAATGGTATTCTGCCTTGTATAACACACATTTACCACTCTAGTCTCCTTTAAGTAATGAATATAGGATTCATACAGTGTTTCATGTTATCTTAACTCGAATTAAGGATTTCCCTTATCTTAGCTACCTTTTCTACACTAAGAACTGCCTTGGAGATTCTCTTTCAGCTGTTCTAAACAAGTTCTCATCTGTTTACAGTCATTTTCACTGAATTATTCATGTTTTCATTTAGTTTCCTATATTCTGCCTTCTGGCCCAAGTATAAGCTTTGCCCACTTTATCAAACAACTTCCTACACACTGTTATGAACTGAGGCAGCTCGGGAACATTGTCTCTCAACTGTGTTATAGAGTGTAGTACTAAATTTCAGTGAAGTGTAAGGCTTTCCAAAGCTCCCGAAACGTGTTTCTTTCTCTAGTTCAATGGTATTCTGCCTTATATAACACACATTTACCACTCTAGTCTCCTTTAAGAAAACAATATAGGATTTATACAGTGTTTCATGTGATCTTAACTCCAATTAAGGATTTCCCGGATTTAGCTACCTTTTCTACACTAAGAACTGACTTGGAGAATCTCTTTCAGCTGTTCTAAAACAAGTTCTCATCAGTTTACAGTCATTTTCACTGAATTATTCATGTTTTCATGTAGTTTCCTATATTCTGACTTCTGGCCCAAGTATAAGCTTTGCCCACTTTATGAAACAACTTCCTACACACTGTTATGAACTGAGGCAGCTAGGGAACATTGTCTCTCAACTGTGTTATAGAGTGTAGTACTACATTTCAGTGAAGTGTAAGGCTTTCCAAAGCTGCCGAATGTGTTTCTTTCTCTATTTCAAAGGTATTCTGCCTTATATAATACACATTTACCACTCTAGTCACCTTTAAGTAAACAATATAGGATTCATACAGTGTTTGATGTTATCTTAACTCGAATTAAGGATTTACCTTATCTTAGCTACCTTTTCTACACTAAGAACTGCCTTGGAGATTCTCTTTCAGCTGTTCTAAACAAGTTTTCATCTGTTAACAGTCATTTTCAGTGAATTATTCATGTTTTCATGTAGTTTCCTATATTCTGCCTTCTGGCCCAAGTATAAGCTTTGCCCACTTTATCAAACAACTTCCTACACACGGTTATTAACTGTGGCAGCTAGGGAACACTGTCTCTCAACTGTGTTATAGAGTGTAGTACTACATTTCAGTGAAGTGTAAGGCTTTCCAAAGCTGCCGAAACGTGTTTCTTTCTCTAGTTCAATGGTATTCTGCCTTATATAACACACATTTACCACTCTAGTCTCCTTTAAGAAAACAATATAAGATTTATACAGTGTTTCATGTGATCTTAACTCCAATTAAGAATTTCCCGGATTTAGCTACCTTTTCTACACTAAGAACTGACTTGGAGAATCTCTTTCAGCTGTTCTAAAACAAGTTCTCATCTGTTTACAGTCATTTTCACTGAATTATTCATGTTTTCATGTAGTTTCCTATATTCTGACTTCTGGCCCAAGTATAAGCTTTGCCCACTTTATGAAACAACTTCCTACACACTGTTATGAACTGAGGCAGCTAGGGAACATTGTCTCTCAACTGTGTTATAGAGTGTAGTACTACATTTCAGTGAAGTGTAAGGCTTTCCAAAGCTGCCGAACGTGTTTCTTTCTCTCTTTCAATGGTATTCTGCCTTGTATAACACACATTTACCACTCTAGTCTCCTTTAAGTAATGAATATAGGATTCATACAGTGTTTGATGTTATCTTAACTCGAATTAAGGATTTCTCTTATCTTACCTACCTTTTCTACACTAAGAACTGCCTTGGAGATTCTCTTTCAGCTGTTCTAAAACAAGTTCTCATCTGTTTACAGTCATTTTCAGTGAATTATTCATGTTTTCATGTAGTTTCCTATATTCTGCCTTCTGGCCCAAATATAAGCTTTGCCCACTTTATCAAACAAATTCCTACACACTGTTATGAACTGAGGCAGCTAGGGAACATTGTCTCTCAACTGTGTTATAGAGTGTAGTACTACATTTCAGTGAAGTGTAAGGCTTTCCAAAGCTGCCGAATGTGTTTCTTTCTCTATTTCAAAGGTATTCTGCCTTATATAATACACATTTACCACTCTAGTCACCTTTAAGTAAACAATATAGGATTCATACAGTGTTTGATGTTATCTTAACTCGAATTAAGGATTTCCCTTATCTTAGCTACCTTTTCTACACTAAGAACTGACTTGGAGATTCTCTTTCAGCAGTTCTAAACAAGTTTTCATCTGTTAACAGTCATTTTCAGTGAATTATTCATGTTTTCATGTAGTTTCCTATATTCTGCCTTCTGGCCCAAGTATAAGCTTTGCCAACTTTATCAAACAACTTCCTACACACGGTTATGAACTGTGGCAGCTAGGGAACATTGTCTCTCAACTCTGTTATAGAGTGTAGTACTACATTTCAGTGAAGTGTAAGGCTTTCCAAAGCTGCGGAACATGTTTCTTTCTCTATTTCAATGGTATTCTGCCTTGTATAACACACATTTACCACTCTAGTCTCCTTTAAGTAATGAATATAGGATTCATACAGTGTTTCATGTTATCTTAACTCGAATTAAGGATTTCCCTTATCTTAGCTACCTTTTCTACACTAAGAACTGCCTTGGAGATTCTCTTTCAGCTGTTCTAAACAAGTTCTCATCTGTTTACAGTCATTTTCACTGAATTATTCATGTTTTCATGTAGTTTCCTATATTCTGCCTTCTGGCCCAAGTATAAGCTTTGCCCACTTTATCAAACAACTTCCTACACACTGTTATGAACTGAGGCAGCTCGGGAACATTGTCTCTCAACTGTGTTATAGAGTGTAGTACTACATTTTAGTGAAGTGTAAGGCTTTCCAAAGCTGCCGAACGTGTTTCTTTCTCTATTTCAATGGTATTCTCCCTTATATAACACACATTTACCACTCTAGTCTCCTTTAAGTAATGAATATAGGATTCATACAGTGTTTGATGTTATCTTAACTCGAATTAAGGCTTTCCCTTATCTTAGCTACCTTTTCTACACTAAGAACTGCCTTGGAGATTCTCTTTCAGCTGTTCTAAACAAGTTTTCATCTGTTTACATTCATTTTCAGTGAATTATTCATGTTTTCATGTAGTTTCCTATATTCTGCCTTCTGGCCCAAGTATAAGCTTTGCCCACTTTATCAAACAACTTCCTACACACTGTTATGAACTGAGGCAGCTATGGATCATTGTCTCTCAACTGTGTAATAGAGTGTAGTACTACATTTCAGTGAAGTGTAAGGCTTTCCAAAGCTGCCGAACGTGTTTCTTTCTCTATTTCAATGGTATTCTGCCTTGTATAACACACATTTACCACTCTAGTCTCCTTTAAGTAAAGAATATAGGATTCATACAGTGTTTGATGTTATCTTAACTCGAATTAAGGATTTCCCTTATCTTTGCTACCTTTTCTACACTAAGAACTGACTTGGAGATTCTCTTTCAGCTGTTCTAAGCAAGTTCTCATCTGTTTACAGTCATTTTCACTGAATTATTCATGTTTTCATGTAGTTTCCTATATTCTGCCTTCTGGCCCAAGTATAACCTTTGCCCACTTTATCAAACAACTTCCTACACACTGTTATGAACTGAGGGAGCTTGGGAACATTGTCTCTCAACTGTGTTATAGAGTGTAGTACTACATTTCAGTGAAGTGTAAGGCTTTCCAAAGCTGCCGAACATGTTTCTTTCTCTATTTCAATGGTATTCTGCCTTGTATAACACACATTTACCACTCTAGTCTCCTTTAAGTAAAGAATATAGGATTCATACAGAGTTTGATGTTATCTTAACTCAAATTAAGGATTTCCCGGATTTAGCTACTTTTCTACACTAAGAACTGACTTGGAGAATCTCTTTCAGCTGTTCTAAAACAAGTTCTCATCTGTTTACAGTCATTTTCAGTGAATTATTCATGTTTTCATGTAGTTTCCTATATTCTGCCTTCTGGCCCAAGTATAAGCTTTGCCCACTTTATCAAACAACTTCCTACACACTGTTATGAACTGGGGTAGCTTGGGAACATTGTCTCTCAACTGTGTTATAGAGTGTAGTACTACATTTCAGTGAAGTGTAAGGCTTTCCAAAGCTGCCGAACGTGTTTCTTTCTCTATTTCAATGGTATTCTGCCTTATATAACACACATTTACCACTCTAGTCTCCTTTAAGTAATGAATATAGGATTCATACAGTCTTTGATGTTATCTTAACTCGAATTAAGGATTTCCCTTATCTTAGCTACCTTTTCTACACTAAGAACTGCCTTGGAGATTCTCTTTCAACTGTTCTAAACAAGTTTTCATCTGTTTACAGTCATTTTCAGTGAATTATTCATGTTTTCATGTAGTTTCCTATATTCTGCCTTCTGGCCCAAGTATAAGCTTTGCCCACTTTATCAAACAACTTCCTACACACTGTTATGAACTGTGGCAGCTAGGGAACATTGTCTCTCAACTGTGTTATAGAGTGTAGTACTACATTTCAGTGAAGTGTAAGGCTTTCCAAAGCTGCCGAACATGTTTCTTTCTCTATTTCAATGGTATTCTGCCTTGTATAACACACATTTACCACTCTAGTCTCCTTTAAGTAATGAATATAGGATTCATACAGTGTTTGATGTTATCTTAACTCGAATTAAGGATTTCTCTTATCTTAGCTACCTTTTCTACACTGAGAACTGACTTGGAGATTCTCATTCAGCTGTTCTAAACAAGTTCTCATCTGTTTACAGTCATTTTCACTGAATTAGTCATGTTTTCATGTAGTTTCCTATATTCTGCCTTCTGGCCCAAGTATAAGCTTTGCCCACTTTATCAAACAACTTCCTACACACTGTTATGAACTGAGGCAGCTAGGGAACATTGTCTCTCAACTGTGTAATAGAGTGTAGTACTACATTTCAGTGAAGTGTAAGGCTTTCCAAAGCTGCCGAACGTGTTTCTTTCTCTATTTCAATGGTATTCTGCCTTGTATAACACACATTTACCACTCTAGTCTCCTTTAAGTAAAGAATATAGGATTCATACAGTGTTTGATGTTATCTTAACTCGAATTAAGGATTTCCCTTATCTTAGCTACCTTTTCTACAATAAGAACTAACTTGGAGATTCTCTTTCAGCTGTTCTAAGCAAGTTCTCATCTGTTTACAGTCATTTTCACTGAATTATTCATGTTTTCATGTAGTTTCCTATATTCTGCCTTCTGGCCCAAGTATAAGCTTTGCCCACTTTATCAAACAACTTCCTACACACTGTTATGAACTGAGAGAGCTTGGGAACATTGTCTCTCAACTGTGTTATAGAGTGTAGTACTACATTTCAGTGAAGTGTAAGGCTTTCCAAAGCTGCCGAACATGTTTCTTTCTCTATTTCAATGGTATTCTGCCTTGTATAACACACATTTACCACTCTAGTCTCCTTTAAGTAAAGAATATAGGATTCATACAGAGTTTGATGTTATCTTAACTCGAATTAAGGATTTCTCGGATTTAGCTACTTTTCTACACTAAGAACTGACTTGGAGAATCTCTTTCAGCTGTTCTAAAACAAGTTCTCATCTGTTTACAGTCATTTTCACTGAATTATTCATGTTTTCATGTAGTTTCCTATATTCTGCCTTCTGGCCCAAGTATAAGCTTTGCCCACTTTATCAAACAACTTCCTACACACTGTTATGAACTGAGGCAGCTAGGGAACATTGTCTCTCAACTGTGTTATAGAGTGTAGTACTACATTTCAGTGAAGTGTAAGGCTTTCCAAAGCTGCCGAAACGTGTTTCTTTCTCTAGTTCAATGGTATTCTGCCTTATATAACACACATTTACCACTCTAGTCTCCTTTAAGAAAACAATATAGGATTTATACAGTGTTTCATGTGATCTTAACTCCAATTAAGAATTTCCCGGATTTAGCTACCTTTTCTACACTAAGAACTGACTTGGAGAATCTCTTTCAGCTGTTCTAAAACAAGTTCTCATCTGTTTACAGTCATTTTCACTGAATTATTCATGTTTTCATGTAGTTTCCTATATTCTGACTTCTGGCCCAAGTATAAGCTTTGCCCACTTTATGAAACAACTTCCTACACACTGTTATGAACTGAGGCAGCTAGGGAACATTGTCTCTCAACTGTGTTATAGAGTGTAGTACTACATTTCAGTGAAGTGTAAGGCTTTCCAAAGCTGCCGAACGTGTTTCTTTCTCTCTTTCAATGGTATTCTGCCTTGTATAACACACATTTACCACTCTAGTCTCCTTTAAGTAATGAATATAGGATTCATACAGTGTTTGATGTTATCTTAACTCGAATTAAGGATTTCTCTTATCTTACCTACCTTTTCTACACTAAGAACTGCCTTGGAGATTCTCTTTCAGCTGTTCTAAACAAGTTCTCATCTGTTTACAGTCATTTTCACTGAATTATTCATGTTTTCATGTAGTTTCCTATATTCTGCCTTCTGGCCCATGTATAAGCTTTGCCCACTTTATCAAACAACTTCCTACACACTGTTATGAACTGAGGCAGCTTGGGAACATTGTCTCTCAACTGTGTTATAGAGTGTAGTACTACATTTCAGTGAAGTGTAAGGCTTTCCAAAGCTGCCGAAACGTGTTTCTTTCTCAAGTTCAATGGTATTCTGCCTTGTATAACACACATTTACCACTCTAGTCTCATTTAGGTAAAGAATATAGGATTCATACAGTGTTTCATGTGATCTTAACTCGAATTAAGGATTTCCCGGATTTAGCTACTTTTCGACACTAAGAACTGACTTGGAGAATCTCTTTCAGCTGTTCTAAAACAAGTTCTCATCTGTTTACAGTCATTTTCAGTGAATTATTCATGTTTTCATGTAGTTTCCTATATTCTGCCTTCTGGCCCAAATATAAGCTTTGCCCACTTTATCAAACAATTTCCTACACACTGTTATGAACTGAGGCAGCTAGGGAACATTGTCTCTCAACTGTGTTATAGAGTGTAGTACTACATTTCAGTGAAGTGTAAGGCTTTCCAAAGCTGCCGAATGTGTTTCTTTCTCTATTTCAAAGGTATTCTGCCTTATATAATACACATTTACCACTCTAGTCACCTTTAAGTAAACAATATAGGATTCATACAGTGTTTGATGTTATCTTAACTCGAATTAAGGATTTCCCTTATCTTAGCTACCTTTTCTACACTAAGAACTGACTTGGAGATTCTCTTTCAGCAGTTCTAAACAAGTTTTCATCTGTTAACAGTCATTTTCAGTGAATTATTCATGTTTTCATGTAGTTTCCTATATTCTGCCTTCTGGCCCAAGTATAAGCTTTGCCAACTTTATCAAACAACTTCCTACACACGGTTATGAACTGTGGCAGCTAGGGAACATTGTCTCTCAACTCTGTTATAGAGTGTAGTACTACATTTCAGTGAAGTGTAAGGCTTTCCAAAGCTGCGGAACATGTTTCTTTCTCTATTTCAATGGTATTCTGCCTTGTATAACACACATTTACCACTCTAGTCTCCTTTAAGTAATGAATATAGGATTCATACAGTGTTTCATGTTATCTTAACTCGAATTAAGGATTTCCCTTATCTTAGCTACCTTTTCTACACTAAGAACTGCCTTGGAGATTCTCTTTCAGCTGTTCTAAACAAGTTCTCATCTGTTTACAGTCATTTTCACTGAATTATTCATGTTTTCATGTAGTTTCCTATATTCTGCCTTCTGGCCCAAGTATAAGCTTTGCCCACTTTATCAAACAACTTCCTACACACTGTTATGAACTGAGGCAGCTCGGGAACATTGTCTCTCAACTGTGTTATAGAGTGTAGTACTAAATTTCAGTGAAGTGTAAGGCTTTCCAAAGCTCCCGAAACGTGTTTCTTTCTCTAGTTCAATGGTATTCTGCCTTATATAACACACATTTACCACTCTAGTCTCCTTTAAGAAAACAATATAGGATTTATACAGTGTTTCATGTGATCTTAACTCCAATTAAGGATTTCCCGGATTTAGCTACCTTTTCTACACTAAGAACTGACTTGGAGAATCTCTTTCAGCTGTTCTAAAACAAGTTCTCATCTGTTTACAGTCATTTTCACTGAATTATTCATGTTTTCATGTAGTTTCCTATATTCTGACTTCTGGCCCAAGTATAAGCTTTGCCCACTTTATGAAACAACTTCCTACACACTGTTATGAACTGAGGCAGCTAGGGAACATTGTCTCTCAACTGTGTTATAGAGTGTAGTACTACATTTCAGAGAAGTGTAAGGCTTTCCAAAGCTGCCGAACGTGTTTCTTTCTCTCTTTCAATGGTATTCTGCCTTGTATAACACACATTTACCACTCTAGTCTCATTTAGGTAATAATATAGGATTCATACAGTGTTTCATGTGATCTTAACTCGAATTAAGGATTTCCCGGATTTAGCTACTTTTCTACACTAAGAACTGACTTGGAGAATCTCTTTCAGCTGTTCTAAAACAAGTTCTCATCTGTTTACAGTCATTTTCAGTGAATTATTCATGTTTTCATGTAGTTTCCTATATTCTGCCTTCTGGCCCAAATATAAGCTTTGCCCACTTTATCAAACAAATTCCTACACACTGTTATGAACTGAGGCAGCTAGGGAACATTGTCTCTCAACTGTGTTATAGAGTGTAGTACTACATTTCAGTGAAGTGTAAGGCTTTCCAAAGCTGCCGAATGTGTTTCTTTCTCTATTTCAAAGGTATTCTGCCTTATATAATACACATTTACCACTCTAGTCACCTTTAAGTAAACAATATAGGATTCATACAGTGTTTGATGTTATCTTAACTCGAATTAAGGATTTCCCTTATCTTAGCTACCTTTTCTACACTAAGAACTGACTTGGAGATTCTCTTTCAGCAGTTCTAAACAAGTTTTCATCTGTTAACAGTCATTTTCAGTGAATTATTCATGTTTTCATGTAGTTTCCTATATTCTGCCTTCTGGCCCAAGTATAAGCTTTGCCAACTTTATCAAACAACTTCCTACACACGGTTATGAACTGTGGCAGCTAGGGAACATTGTCTCTCAACTCTGTTATAGAGTGTAGTACTACATTTCAGTGAAGTGTAAGGCTTTCCAAAGCTGCGGAACATGTTTCTTTCTCTATTTCAATGGTATTCTGCCTTGTATAACACACATTTACCACTCTAGTCTC
Source organism: Pipistrellus hanaki (assembly GCF_964339955.1). Classification (NCBI taxonomy): domain Eukaryota; kingdom Metazoa; phylum Chordata; class Mammalia; order Chiroptera; family Vespertilionidae; genus Pipistrellus; species Pipistrellus hanaki. The sequence goes on from NW_028182290.1 coordinate 828,319, forward strand.
CTTTAAGTAATGAATATAGGATTCATACAGTGTTTCATGTTATCTTAACTCGAATTAAGGATTTCCCTTATCTTAGCTACCTTTTCTACACTAAGAACTGCCTTGGAGATTCTCTTTCAGCTGTTCTAAACAAGTTCTCATCTGTTTACAGTCATTTTCACTGAATTATTCATGTTTTCATTTAGTTTCCTATATTCTGCCTTCTGGCCCAAGTATAAGCTTTGCCCACTTTATCAAACAACTTCCTACACACTGTTATGAACTGAGGCAGCTCGGGAACATTGTCTCTCAACTGTGTTATAGAGTGTAGTACTAAATTTCAGTGAAGTGTAAGGCTTTCCAAAGCTCCCGAAACGTGTTTCTTTCTCTAGTTCAATGGTATTCTGCCTTATATAACACACATTTACCACTCTAGTCTCCTTTAAGAAAACAATATAGGATTTATACAGTGTTTCATGTGATCTTAACTCCAATTAAGGATTTCCCGGATTTAGCTACCTTTTCTACACTAAGAACTGACTTGGAGAATCTCTTTCAGCTGTTCTAAAACAAGTTCTCATCTGTTTACAGTCATTTTCACTGAATTATTCATGTTTTCATGTAGTTTCCTATATTCTGACTTCTGGCCCAAGTATAAGCTTTGCCCACTTTATGAAACAACTTCCTACACACTGTTATGAACTGAGGCAGCTAGGGAACATTGTCTCTCAACTGTGTTATAGAGTGTAGTACTACATTTCAGAGAAGTGTAAGGCTTTCCAAAGCTGCCGAACGTGTTTCTTTCTCTCTTTCAATGGTATTCTGCCTTGTATAACACACATTTACCACTCTAGTCTCATTTAGGTAAAGAATATAGGATTCATACAGTGTTTCATGTGATCTTAACTGGAATTAAGGATTTCCCTTATCTTAGCTACCTTTTCTACACTAAGAACTGACTTGGAGATTCTCTTTCAGCTGTTCTTAACAAGTTCTCATCTGTTTACAGTCATTTTCAGTGAATTATTCATGTTTTCATGTAGTTTCCTATATTCTGCCTTCTGGCCCAAATATAAGCTTTGCCCACTTTATCAAACAAATTCCTACACACTGTTATGAACTGAGGCAGCTAGGGAACATTGTCTCTCAACTGTGTTATAGAGTGTAGTACTACATTTCAGTGAAGTGTAAGGCTTTCCAAAGCTGCCGAATGTGTTTCTTTCTCTATTTCAAAGGTATTCTGCCTTATATAATACACATTTACCACTCTAGTCACCTTTAAGTAAACAATATAGGATTCATACAGTGTTTGATGTTATCTTAACTCGAATTAAGGATTTACCTTATCTTAGCTACCTTTTCTACACTAAGAACTGCCTTGGAGATTCTCTTTCAGCTGTTCTAAACAAGTTTTCATCTGTTAACAGTCATTTTCAGTGAATTATTCATGTTTTCATGTAGTTTCCTATATTCTGCCTTCTGGCCCAAGTATAAGCTTTGCCCACTTTATCAAACAACTTCCTACACACGGTTATTAACTGTGGCAGCTAGGGAACACTGTCTCTCAACTGTGTTATAGAGTGTAGTACTACATTTCAGTGAAGTGTAAGGCTTTCCAAAGCTGCCGAAACGTGTTTCTTTCTCTAGTTCAATGGTATTCTGCCTTATATAACACACATTTACCACTCTAGTCTCCTTTAAGAAAACAATATAGGATTTATACAGTGTTTCATGTGATCTTAACTCCAATTAAGAATTTCCCGGATTTAGCTACCTTTTCTACACTAAGAACTGACTTGGAGAATCTCTTTCAGCTGTTCTAAAACAAGTTCTCATCTGTTTACAGTCATTTTCACTGAATTATTCATGTTTTCATGTAGTTTCCTATATTCTGACTTCTGGCCCAAGTATAAGCTTTGCCCACTTTATGAAACAACTTCCTACACACTGTTATGAACTGAGGCAGCTAGGGAACATTGTCTCTCAACTGTGTTATAGAGTGTAGTACTACATTTCAGTGAAGTGTAAGGCTTTCCAAAGCTGCCGAACGTGTTTCTTTCTCTCTTTCAATGGTATTCTGCCTTGTATAACACACATTTACCACTCTAGTCTCCTTTAAGTAATGAATATAGGATTCATACAGTGTTTGATGTTATCTTAACTCGAATTAAGGATTTCTCTTATCTTACCTACCTTTTCTACACTAAGAACTGCCTTGGAGATTCTCTTTCAGCTGTTCTAAAACAAGTTCTCATCTGTTTACAGTCATTTTCAGTGAATTATTCATGTTTTCATGTAGTTTCCTATATTCTGCCTTCTGGCCCAAATATAAGCTTTGCCCACTTTATCAAACAAATTCCTACACACTGTTATGAACTGAGGCAGCTAGGGAACATTGTCTCTCAACTGTGTTATAGAGTGTAGTACTACATTTCAGTGAAGTGTAAGGCTTTCCAAAGCTGCCGAATGTGTTTCTTTCTCTATTTCAAAGGTATTCTGCCTTATATAATACACATTTACCACTCTAGTCACCTTTAAGTAAACAATATAGGATTCATACAGTGTTTGATGTTATCTTAACTCGAATTAAGGATTTCCCTTATCTTAGCTACCTTTTCTACACTAAGAACTGACTTGGAGATTCTCTTTCAGCAGTTCTAAACAAGTTTTCATCTGTTAACAGTCATTTTCAGTGAATTATTCATGTTTTCATGTAGTTTCCTATATTCTGCCTTCTGGCCCAAGTATAAGCTTTGCCAACTTTATCAAACAACTTCCTACACACGGTTATGAACTGTGGCAGCTAGGGAACATTGTCTCTCAACTCTGTTATAGAGTGTAGTACTACATTTCAGTGAAGTGTAAGGCTTTCCAAAGCTGCGGAACATGTTTCTTTCTCTATTTCAATGGTATTCTGCCTTGTATAACACACATTTACCACTCTAGTCTCCTTTAAGTAATGAATATAGGATTCATACAGTGTTTCATGTTATCTTATCTCGAATTAAGGATTTCCCTTATCTTAGCTACCTTTTCTACACTAAGAACTGCCTTGGAGATTCTCTTTCAGCTGTTCTAAACAAGTTCTCATCTGTTTACAGTCATTTTCACTGAATTATTCATGTTTTCATGTAGTTTCCTATATTCTGCCTTCTGGCCCAAGTATAAGCTTTGCCCACTTTATCAAACAACTTCCTACACACTGTTATGAACTGAGGCAGCTCGGGAACATTGTCTCTCAACTGTGTTATAGAGTGTAGTACTAAATTTCAGTGAAGTGTAAGGCTTTCCAAAGCTCCCGAAACGTGTTTCTTTCTCTAGTTCAATGGTATTCTGCCTTATATAACACACATTTACCACTCTAGTCTCCTTTAAGAAAACAATATAGGATTTATACAGTGTTTCATGTGATCTTAACTCCAATTAAGGATTTCCCGGATTTAGCTACCTTTTCTACACTAAGAACTGACTTGGAGAATCTCTTTCAGCTGTTCTAAAACAAGTTCTCATCTGTTTACAGTCATTTTCACTGAATTATTCATGTTTTCATGTAGTTTCCTATATTCTGACTTCTGGCCCAAGTATAAGCTTTGCCCACTTTATGAAACAACTTCCTACACACTGTTATGAACTGAGGCAGCTAGGGAACATTGTCTCTCAACTGTGTTATAGAGTGTAGTACTACATTTCAGAGAAGTGTAAGGCTTTCCAAAGCTGCCGAACGTGTTTCTTTCTCTCTTTCAATGGTATTCTGCCTTGTATAACACACATTTACCACTCTAGTCTCATTTAGGTAAAGAATATAGGATTCATACAGTGTTTCATGTGATCTTAACTCGAATTAAGGATTTCCCGGATTTAGCTACTTTTCTACACTAAGAACTGACTTGGAGAATCTCTTTCAGCTGTTCTAAAACAAGTTCTCATCTGTTTACAGTCATTTTCAGTGAATTATTCATGTTTTCATGTAGTTTCCTATATTCTGCCTTCTGGCCCAAATATAAGCTTTGCCCACTTTATCAAACAAATTCCTACACACTGTTATGAACTGAGGCAGCTAGGGAACATTGTCTCTCAACTGTGTTATAGAGTGTAGTACTACATTTCAGTGAAGTGTAAGGCTTTCCAAAGCTGCCGAATGTGTTTCTTTCTCTATTTCAAAGGTATTCTGCCTTATATAATACACATTTACCACTCTAGTCACCTTTAAGTAAACAATATAGGATTCATACAGTGTTTGATGTTATCTTAACTCGAATTAAGGATTTACCTTATCTTAGCTACCTTTTCTACACTAAGAACTGCCTTGGAGATTCTCTTTCAGCTGTTCTAAACAAGTTTTCATCTGTTAACAGTCATTTTCAGTGAATTATTCATGTTTTCATGTAGTTTCCTATATTCTGCCTTCTGGCCCAAGTATAAGCTTTGCCCACTTTATCAAACAACTTCCTACACACGGTTATTAACTGTGGCAGCTAGGGAACACTGTCTCTCAACTGTGTTATAGAGTGTAGTACTACATTTCAGTGAAGTGTAAGGCTTTCCAAAGCTGCCGAAACGTGTTTCTTTCTCTAGTTCAATGGTATTCTGCCTTATATAACACACATTTACCACTCTAGTCTCCTTTAAGAAAACAATATAGGATTTATACAGTGTTTCATGTGATCTTAACTCCAATTAAGAATTTCCCGGATTTAGCTACCTTTTCTACACTAAGAACTGACTTGGAGAATCTCTTTCAGCTGTTCTAAAACAAGTTCTCATCTGTTTACAGTCATTTTCACTGAATTATTCATGTTTTCATGTAGTTTCCTATATTCTGACTTCTGGCCCAAGTATAAGCTTTGCCCACTTTATGAAACAACTTCCTACACACTGTTATGAACTGAGGCAGCTAGGGAACATTGTCTCTCAACTGTGTTATAGAGTGTAGTACTACATTTCAGTGAAGTGTAAGGCTTTCCAAAGCTGCCGAACGTGTTTCTTTCTCTCTTTCAATGGTATTCTGCCTTGTATAACACACATTTACCACTCTAGTCTCCTTTAAGTAATGAATATAGGATTCATACAGTGTTTGATGTTATCTTAACTCGAATTAAGGATTTCTCTTATCTTACCTACCTTTTCTACACTAAGAACTGCCTTGGAGATTCTCTTTCAGCTGTTCTAAACAAGTTTTCATCTGTTTACAGTCATTTTCAGTGAATTATTCATGTTTTCATGTAGTTTCCTATATTCTGCCTTCTGGCCCAAGTATAAGCTTTGCCCACTTTATCAAACAACTTCCTACACACTGTTATGAACTGGGGTAGCTTGGGAACATTGTCTCTCAACTGTGTTATAGAGTGTAGTACTACATTTCAGTGAAGTGTAAGGCTTTCCAAAGCTGCCGAACGTGTTTCTTTCTCTATTTCAATGGTATTCTGCCTTATATAACACACATTTACCACTCTAGTCTCCTTTAAGTAATGAATATAGGATTCATACAGTCTTTGATGTTATCTTAACTCGAATTAAGGATTTCCCTTATCTTAGCTACCTTTTCTACACTAAGAACTGCCTTGGAGATTCTCTTTCAACTGTTCTAAACAAGTTTTCATCTGTTTACAGTCATTTTCAGTGAATTATTCATGTTTTCATGTAGTTTCCTATATTCTGCCTTCTGGCCCAAGTATAAGCTTTGCCCACTTTATCAAACAACTTCCTACACACTGTTATGAACTGTGGCAGCTAGGGAACATTGTCTCTCAACTGTGTTATAGAGTGTAGTACTACATTTCAGTGAAGTGTAAGGCTTTCCAAAGCTGCCGAACATGTTTCTTTCTCTATTTCAATGGTATTCTGCCTTGTATAACACACATTTACCACTCTAGTGTCCTTTAAGTAATGAATATAGGATTCATACAGTGTTTGATGTTATCTTAACTCGAATTAAGGATTTCTCTTATCTTAGCTACCTTTTCTACACTGAGAACTGACTTGGAGATTCTCATTCAGCTGTTCTAAACAAGTTCTCATCTGTTTACCGTCATTTTCACTGAATTAGTCATGTTTTCATGTAGTTTCCTATATTCTGCCTTCTGGCCCAAGTATAAGCTTTGCCCACTTTATCAAACAACTTCCTACACACTGTTATGAACTGAGGCAGCTAGGGAACATTGTCTCTCAACTGTGTAATAGAGTGTAGTACTACATTTCAGTGAAGTGTAAGGCTTTCCAAAGCTGCCGAAACGTGTTTCTTTCTCTAGTTCAATGGTATTCTGCCTTATATAACACACATTTACCACTCTAGTCTCCTTTAAGAAAACAATATAGGATTTATACAGTGTTTCATGTGATCTTAACTCCAATTAAGAATTTCCCGGATTTAGCTACCTTTTCTACACTAAGAACTGACTTGGAGAATCTCTTTCAGCTGTTCTAAAACAAGTTCTCATCTGTTTACAGTCATTTTCACTGAATTATTCATGTTTTCATGTAGTTTCCTATATTCTGACTTCTGGCCCAAGTATAAGCTTTGCCCACTTTATGAAACAACTTCCTACACACTGTTATGAACTGAGGCAGCTAGGGAACATTGTCTCTCAACTGTGTTATAGAGTGTAGTACTACATTTCAGTGAAGTGTAAGGCTTTCCAAAGCTGCCGAACGTGTTTCTTTCTCTCTTTCAATGGTATTCTGCCTTGTATAACACACATTTACCACTCTAGTCTCCTTTAAGTAATGAATATAGGATTCATACAGTGTTTGATGTTATCTTAACTCGAATTAAGGATTTCTCTTATCTTACCTACCTTTTCTACACTAAGAACTGCCTTGGAGATTCTCTTTCAGCTGTTCTAAACAAGTTTTCATCTGTTTACAGTCATTTTCACTGAATTAGTCATGTTTTCATGTAGTTTCCTATATTCTGCCTTCTGGCCCAAGTATAAGCTTTGCCCACTTTGTCAAACAACTTCCTACACACTGTTATGAACTGAGGCAGCTAGGGAACATTGTCTCTCAACTGTGTTATAAAGTGTAGTACTACATTTCAGTGAAGTGTAAGGCTTTCCAAAGCTGCCGAACATGTTTTCTCTATTTCAATGGTATTCTGCCTTGTATAACACACATTTACCACTCTAGTCTCCTTTAAGTAATGAATATAGGATTCATACAGTGTTTGATGTTATCTTAAATCGAATTAAGGATTTCTCTTATCTTAGCTACCTTTTCTACACTGAGAACTGACTTGGAGATTCTCATTCAGCTGTTCTAAACAAGTTCTCATCTGTTTACAGTCATTTTCACTGAATTAGTCATGTTTTCATGTAGTTTCCTATATTCTGCCTTCTGGCCCAAGTATAAGCTTTGCCCACTTTATCAAACAACTTCCTACACACTGTTATGAACTGAGGCAGCTAGGGAACATTGTCTCTCAACTGTGTTATAGAGTGTAGTACTACATTTCAGTGAAGTGTAAGGCTTTCCAAAGCTGCCGAACGTGTTTCTTTCTCTCTTTCAATGGTATTCTGCCTTGTATAACACACATTTACCACTCTAGTCTCATTTAGGTAAAGAATATAGGATTCATACAGTGTTTCATGTGATCTTAACTCGAATTAAGGATTTCCCGGATTTAGCTACTTTTCTACACTAAGAACTGACTTGGAGAATCTCTTTCAGCTGTTCCAAAACAAGTTCTCATCTGTTTACAGTCATTTTCAGTGAATTATTCATGTTTTCATGTAGTTTCCTATATTCTGCCTTCTGGCCCAAATATAAGCTTTGCCCACTTTATCAAACAACTTCCTACACACTGTTATGAACTGGGGGAGCTTGGGAACATTGTCTCTCAACTGTGTTATAGAGTGTAGTACTACATTTCAGTGAAGTGTAAGGCTTTCCAAAGCTGCCGAACGTGTTTCTTTCTCTATTTCAATGGTATTCTGCCTTATATAACACACATTTACCACTCTTGTCTCCTTTAAGTAAACAATATAGGATTCATACAGTGTTTCATGTGATCTTAACTCGAATTAAGGATTTCCCGGATTTAGCTACTTTTCTACACTAAGAACTGACTTGGAGAATCTCTTTCAGCTGTTCTAAAACAAGTTCTCATCTGTTTACAGTCATTTTCAGTGAATTATTCATGTTTTCATGTAGTTTCCTATATTCTGCCTTTTGGCCCAAGTATAAGCTTTGCCCACTTTATCAAACAACATCCTACAGACTGTTATGAACTGAGGCAGCTAGGGAACATTGTCTCTCAACTGTGTTATAGAGTGTAGTACTACATTTCAGAGAAGTGTAAGGCTTTCCAAAGCTGCCGAACGTGTTTCTTTCTCTCTTTCAATGGTATTCTGCCTTGTATAACACACATTTACCACTCTAGTCTCATTTAGGTAAAGAATATAGGATTCATACAGTGTTTCATGTGATCTTAACTCGAATTAAGGATTTCCCGGATTTAGCTACTTTTCTACACTAAGAACTGACTTGGAGAATCTCTTTCAGCTGTTCTAAAACAAGTTCTCATCTGTTTACAGTCATTTTCAGTGAATTATTCATGTTTTCATGTAGTTTCCTATATTCTGCCTTCTGGCCCAAATATAAGCTTTGCCCACTTTATCAAACAAATTCCTACACACTGTTATGAACTGAGGCAGCTAGGGAACATTGTCTCTCAACTGTGTTATAGAGTGTAGTACTACATTTCAGTGAAGTGTAAGGCTTTCCAAAGCTGCCGAATGTGTTTCTTTCTCTATTTCAAAGGTATTCTGCCTTATATAATACACATTTACCACTCTAGTCACCTTTAAGTAAACAATATAGGATTCATACAGTGTTTGATGTTATCTTAACTGGAATTAAGGATTTACCTTATCTTAGCTACCTTTTCTACACTAAGAACTGCCTTGGAGATTCTCTTTCAGCTGTTCTAAACAAGTTTTCATCTGTTAACAGTCATTTTCAGTGAATTATTCATGTTTTCATGTAGTTTCCTATATTCTGCCTTCTGGCCCAAGTATAAGCTTTGCCCACTTTATCAAACAACTTCCTACACACGGTTATGAACTGTGGCAGCTAGGGAACACTGTCTCTCAACTGTGTTATAGAGAGTAGTACTACATTTCAGTGAAGTGTAAGGCTTTCCAAAGCTGCCGAAACGTGTTTCTTTCTCTAGTTCAATGGTATTCTGCCTTATATAACACACATTTACCACTCTAGTCTCCTTTAAGAAAACAATATAGGATTTATACAGTGTTTCATGTGATCTTAACTCCAATTAAGAATTTCCCGGATTTAGCTACCTTTTCTACACTAAGAACTGACTTGGAGAATCTCTTTCAGCTGTTCTAAAACAAGTTCTCATCTGTTTACAGTCATTTTCACTGAATTATTCATGTTTTCATGTAGTTTCCTATATTCTGACTTCTGGCCCAAGTATAAGCTTTGCCCACTTTATGAAACAACTTCCTACACACTGTTATGAACTGAGGCAGCTAGGGAACATTGTCTCTCAACTGTGTTATAGAGTGTAGTACTACATTTCAGTGAAGTGTAAGGCTTTCCAAAGCTGCCGAACGTGTTTCTTTCTCTCTTTCAATGGTATTCTGCCTTGTATAACACACATTTACCACTCTAGTCTCCTTTAAGTAATGAATATAGGATTCATACAGTGTTTGATGTTATCTTAACTCGAATTAAGGATTTCTCTTATCTTACCTACCTTTTCTACACTAAGAACTGCCTTGGAGATTCTCTTTCAGCTGTTCTAAACAAGTTTTCATCTGTTTACAGTCATTTTCAGTGAATTATTCATGTTTTCATGTAGTTTCCTATATTCTGCCTTCTGGCCCAAGTATAAGCTTTGCCCACTTTATCAAACAACTTCCTACACACTGTTATGAACTGTGGCAGCTAGGGAACATTGTCTCTCAACTGTGTTATAGAGTGTAGTACTACATTTCAGTGAAGTGTAAGGCTTTCCAAAGCTGCCGAACATGTTTCTTTCTCTATTTCAATGGTATTCTGCCTTGTATAACACACATTTACCACTCTAGTCACCTTTAAGTAAACAATATAGGATTCATACAGTGTTTGATGTTATCTTAACTCGAATTAAGGATTTCCCTTATCTTAGCTACCTTTTCTACACTAAGAACTGACTTGGAGATTCTCTTTCAGCAGTTCTAAACAAGTTTTCATCTGTTAACAGTCATTTTCAGTGAATTATTCATGTTTTCATGTAGTTTCCTATATTCTGCCTTCTGGCCCAAGTATAAGCTTTGCCAACTTTATCAAACAACTTCCTACACACGGTTATGAACTGTGGCAGCTAGGGAACATTGTCTCTCAACTCTGTTATAGAGTGTAGTACTACATTTCAGTGAAGTGTAAGGCTTTCCAAAGCTGCCGAACATGTTTCTTTCTCTATTTCAATGGTATTCTGCCTTGTATAACACACATTTACCACTCTAGTCTCCTTTAAGTAATGAATATAGGATTCATACAGTGTTTCATGTTATCTTAACTCGAATTAAGGATTTCCCTTATCTTAGCTACCTTTTCTACACTAAGAACTGCCTTGGAGATTCTCTTTCAGCTGTTCTAAACAAGTTCTCATCTGTTTACAGTCATTTTCACTGAATTATTCATGTTTTCATGTAGTTTCCTATATTCTGACTTCTGGCCCAAGTATAAGCTTTGCCCACTTTATCAAACAACTTCCTACACACTGTTATGAACTGAGGCAGCTAGGGAACATTGTCTCTCAACTGTGTTATAGAGTGTAGTACTACATTTCAGAGAAGTGTAAGGCTTTCCAAAGCTGCCGAACGTGTTTCTTTCTCTCTTTCAATGGTATTCTGCCTTGTATAACACACATTTACCACTCTAGTCTCATTTAGGTAAAGAATATAGGATTCATACAGTGTTTCATGTGATCTTAACTCGAATTAAGGATTTCCCGGATTTAGCTACTTTTCTACACTAAGAACTGACTTGGAGAATCTCTTTCAGCTGTTCTAAAACAAGTTCTCATCTGTTTACAGTCATTTTCAGTGAATTATTCATGTTTTCATGTAGTTTCCTATATTCTGCCTTCTGGCCCAAATATAAGCTTTGCCCACTTTATCAAACAAATTCCTACACACTGTTATGAACTGAGGCAGCTAGGGAACATTGTCTCTCAACTGTGTTATAGAGTGTAGTACTACATTTCAGTGAAGTGTAAGGCTTTCCAAAGCTGCCGAATGTGTTTCTTTCTCTATTTCAAAGGTATTCTGCCTTATATAATACACATTTACCACTCTAGTCACCTTTAAGTAAACAATATAGGATTCATACAGTGTTTGATGTTATCTTAACTCGAATTAAGGATTTACCTTATCTTAGCTACCTTTTCTACACTAAGAACTGCCTTGGAGATTCTCTTTCAGCTGTTCTAAACAAGTTTTCATCTGTTAACAGTCATTTTCAGTGAATTATTCATGTTTTCATGTAGTTTCCTATATTCTGCCTTCTGGCCCAAGTATAAGCTTTGCCCACTTTATCAAACAACTTCCTACACACGGTTATGAACTGTGGCAGCTAGGGAACACTGTCTCTCAACTGTGTTATAAAGTGTAGTACGACATTTCAGTGAAGTGTAAGGCTTTCCAAAGCTGCCGAAACGTGTTTCTTTCTCTAGTTCAATGGTATTCTGCCTTATATAACACACATTTACCACTCTAGTCTCCTTTAAGAAAACAATATAGGATTTATACAGTGTTTCATGTGATCTTAACTCCAATTAAGAATTTCCCGGATTTAGCTACCTTTTCTACACTAAGAACTGACTTGGAGAATCTCTTTCAGCTGTTCTAAAACAAGTTCTCATCTGTTTACAGTCATTTTCACTGAATTATTCATGTTTTCATGTAGTTTCCTATATTCTGACTTCTGGCCCAAGTATAAGCTTTGCCCACTTTATGAAACAACTTCCTACACACTGTTATGAACTGAGGCAGCTAGGGAACATTGTCTCTCAACTGTGTTATAGAGTGTAGTACTACATTTCAGTGAAGTGTAAGGCTTTCCAAAGCTGCCGAACGTGTTTCTTTCTCTCTTTCAATGGTATTCTGCCTTGTATAACACACATTTACCACTCTAGTCTCCTTTAAGTAAAGAATATAGGATTCATACAGTGTTTGATGTTATCTTAACTCGAATTAAGGATTTCTCTTATCTTACCTACCTTTTCTACACTAAGAACTGCCTTGGAGATTCTCTTTCAGCTGTTCTAAACAAGTTTTCATCTGTTTACAGTCATTTTCAGTGAATTATTCATGTTTTCATGTAGTTTCCTATATTCTGCCTTCTGGCCCAAGTATAAGCTTTGCCCACTTTATCAAACAACTTCCTACACACTGTTATGAACTGTGGCAGCTAGGGAACATTGTCTCTCAACTGTGTTATAGAGTGTAGTACTACATTTCAGTGAAGTGTAAGGCTTTCCAAAGCTGCCGAACATGTTTCTTTCTCTATTTCAATGGTATTCTGCCTTGTATAACACACATTTACCACTCTAGTCTCCTTTAAGTAATGAATATAGGATTCATACAGTGTTTGATGTTATCTTAACTCGAATTAAGGATTTCTCTTATCTTAGCTACCTTTTCTACACTAAGAACTGACTTGGAGATTTTCTTTCAGCTGTTCTAAACAAGTTCTCATCTGTTTACAGTCATTTTCACTGAATTAGTCATGTTTTCATGTAGTTTCCTATATTCTGCCTTCTGGCCCAAGTATAAGCTTTGCCCACTTTGTCAAACAACTTCCTACACACTGTTATGAACTGAGGCAGCTAGGGAACATTGTCTCTCAACTGTGTTATAAAGTGTAGTACTACATTTCAGTGAAGTGTAAGGCTTTCCAAAGCTGCCGAACATGTTTTCTCTATTTCAATGGTATTCTGCCTTGTATAACACACATTTACCACTCTAGTCTCCTTTAAGTAATGAATATAGGATTCATACAGTGTTTGATGTTATCTTAAATCGAATTAAGGATTTCTCTTATCTTAGCTACCTTTTCTACACTGAGAACTGACTTGGAGATTCTCATTCAGCTGTTCTAAACAAGTTCTCATCTGTTTACAGTCATTTTCACTGAATTAGTCATGTTTTCATGTAGTTTCCTATATTCTGCCTTCTGGCCCAAGTATAAGCTTTGCCCACTTTATCAAACAACTTCCTACACACTGTTATGAACTGAGGCAGCTAGGGAACATTGTCTCTCAACTGTGTTATAGAGTGTAGTACTACATTTCAGTGAAGTGTAAGGCTTTCCAAAGCTGCCGAACGTGTTTCTTTCTCTCTTTCAATGGTATTCTGCCTTGTATAACACACATTTACCACTCTAGTCTCATTTAGGTAAAGAATATAGGATTCATACAGTGTTTCATGTGATCTTAACTCGAATTAAGGATTTCCCGGATTTAGCTACTTTTCTACACTAAGAACTGACTTGGAGAATCTCTTTCAGCTGTTCTAAAACAAGTTCTCATCTGTTTACAGTCATTTTCAGTGAATTATTCATGTTTTCATGTAGTTTCCTATATTCTGCCTTCTGGCCCAAATATAAGCTTTGCCCACTTTATCAAACAACTTCCTACACACTGTTATGAACTGGGGGAGCTTGGGAACATTGTCTCTCAACTGTGTTATAGAGTGTAGTACTACATTTCAGTGAAGTGTAAGGCTTTCCAAAGCTGCCGAACGTGTTTCTTTCTCTATTTCAATGGTATTCTGCCTTATATAACACACATTTACCACTCTTGTCTCCTTTAAGTAAACAATATAGGATTCATACAGTGTTTCATGTGATCTTAACTCGAATTAAGGATTTCCCGGATTTAGCTACTTTTCTACACTAAGAACTGACTTGGAGAATCTCTTTCAGCTGTTCTAAAACAAGTTCTCATCTGTTTACAGTCATTTTCAGTGAATTATTCATGTTTTCATGTAGTTTCCTATATTCTGCCTTTTGGCCCAAGTATAAGCTTTGCCCACTTTATCAAACAACATCCTACAGACTGTTATGAACTGAGGCAGCTAGGGAACATTGTCTCTCAACTGTGTTATAGAGTGTAGTACTACATTTCAGAGAAGTGTAAGGCTTTCCAAAGCTGCCGAACGTGTTTCTTTCTCTCTTTCAATGGTATTCTGCCTTGTATAACACACATTTACCACTCTAGTCTCATTTAGGTAAAGAATATAGGATTCATACAGTGTTTCATGTGATCTTAACTCGAATTAAGGATTTCCCGGATTTAGCTACTTTTCTACACTAAGAACTGACTTGGAGAATCTCTTTCAGCTGTTCTAAAACAAGTTCTCATCTGTTTACAGTCATTTTCAGTGAATTATTCATGTTTTCATGTAGTTTCCTATATTCTGCCTTCTGGCCCAAATATAAGCTTTGCCCACTTTATCAAACAAATTCCTACACACTGTTATGAACTGAGGCAGCTAGGGAACATTGTCTCTCAACTGTGTTATAGAGTGTAGTACTACATTTCAGTGAAGTGTAAGGCTTTCCAAAGCTGCCGAATGTGTTTCTTTCTCTATTTCAAAGGTATTCTGCCTTATATAATACACATTTACCACTCTAGTCACCTTTAAGTAAACAATATAGGATTCATACAGTGTTTGATGTTATCTTAACTCGAATTAAGGATTTACCTTATCTTAGCTACCTTTTCTACACTAAGAACTGCCTTGGAGATTCTCTTTCAGCTGTTCTAAACAAGTTTTCATCTGTTAACAGTCATTTTCAGTGAATTATTCATGTTTTCATGTAGTTTCCTATATTCTGCCTTCTGGCCCAAGTATAAGCTTTGCCCACTTTATCAAACAACTTCCTACACACGGTTATGAACTGTGGCAGCTAGGGAACACTGTCTCTCAACTGTGTTATAGAGTGTAGTACTACATTTCAGTGAAGTGTAAGGCTTTCCAAAGCTGCCGAAACGTGTTTCTTTCTCTAGTTCAATGGTATTCTGCCTTATATAACACACATTTACCACTCTAGTCTCCTTTAAGAAAACAATATAGGATTTATACAGTGTTTCATGTGATCTTAACTCCAATTAAGAATTTCCCGGATTTAGCTACCTTTTCTACACTAAGAACTGACTTGGAGAATCTCTTTCAGCTGTTCTAAAACAAGTTCTCATCTGTTTACAGTCATTTTCACTGAATTATTCATGTTTTCATGTAGTTTCCTATATTCTGACTTCTGGCCCAAGTATAAGCTTTGCCCACTTTATGAAACAACTTCCTACACACTGTTATGAACTGAGGCAGCTAGGGAACATTGTCTCTCAACTGTGTTATAGAGTGTAGTACTACATTTCAGTGAAGTGTAAGGCTTTCCAAAGCTGCCGAACGTGTTTCTTTCTCTCTTTCAATGGTATTCTGCCTTGTATAACACACATTTACCACTCTAGTCTCCTTTAAGTAATGAATATAGGATTCATACAGTGTTTGATGTTATCTTAACTCGAATTAAGGATTTCTCTTATCTTACCTACCTTTTCTACACTAAGAACTGCCTTGGAGATTCTCTTTCAGCTGTTCTAAACAAGTTTTCATCTGTTTACAGTCATTTTCAGTGAATTATTCATGTTTTCATGTAGTTTCCTATATTCTGCCTTCTGGCCCAAGTATAAGCTTTGCCCACTTTATCAAACAACTTCCTACACACTGTTATGAACTGTGGCAGCTAGGGAACATTGTCTCTCAACTGTGTTATAGAGTGTAGTACTACATTTCAGTGAAGTGTAAGGCTTTCCAAAGCTGCCGAACATGTTTCTTTCTCTATTTCAATGGTATTCTGCCTTGTATAACACACATTTACCACTCTAGTCTCCTTTAAGTAATGAATATAGGATTCATACAGTGTTTGATGTTATCTTAACTCGAATTAAGGATTTCTCTTATCTTAGCTACCTTTTCTACACTAAGAACTGACTTGGAGATTTTCTTTCAGCTGTTCTAAACAAGTTCTCATCTGTTTACAGTCATTTTCACTGAATTAGTCATGTTTTCATGTAGTTTCCTATATTCTGCCTTCTGGCCCAAGTATAAGCTTTGCCCACTTTGTCAAACAACTTCCTACACACTGTTATGAACTGAGGCAGCTAGGGAACATTGTCTCTCAACTGTGTTATAAAGTGTAGTACTACATTTCAGTGAAGTGTAAGGCTTTCCAAAGCTGCCGAACATGTTTTCTCTATTTCAATGGTATTCTGCCTTGTATAACACACATTTACCACTCTAGTCTCCTTTAAGTAATGAATATAGGATTCATACAGTGTTTGATGTTATCTTAAATCGAATTAAGGATTTCTCTTATCTTAGCTACCTTTTCTACACTGAGAACTGACTTGGAGATTCTCATTCAGCTGTTCTAAACAAGTTCTCATCTGTTTACAGTCATTTTCACTGAATTAGTCATGTTTTCATGTAGTTTCCTATATTCTGCCTTCTGGCCCAAGTATAAGCTTTGCCCACTTTATCAAACAACTTCCTACACACTGTTATGAACTGAGGCAGCTAGGGAACATTGTCTCTCAACTGTGTTATAGAGTGTAGTACTACATTTCAGTGAAGTGTAAGGCTTTCCAAAGCTGCCGAACGTGTTTCTTTCTCTCTTTCAATGGTATTCTGCCTTGTATAACACACATTTACCACTCTAGTCTCATTTAGGTAAAGAATATAGGATTCATACAGTGTTTCATGTGATCTTAACTCGAATTAAGGATTTCCCGGATTTAGCTACTTTTCTACACTAAGAACTGACTTGGAGAATCTCTTTCAGCTGTTCTAAAACAAGTTCTCATCTGTTTACAGTCATTTTCAGTGAATTATTCATGTTTTCATGTAGTTTCCTATATTCTGCCTTCTGGCCCAAATATAAGCTTTGCCCACTTTATCAAACAACTTCCTACACACTGTTATGAACTCGGGGAGCTTGGGAACATTGTCTCTCAACTGTGTTATAGAGTGTAGTACTACATTTCAGTGAAGTGTAAGGCTTTCCAAAGCTGCCGAACGTGTTTCTTTCTCTATTTCAATGGTATTCTGCCTTATATAACACACATTTACCACTCTTGTCTCCTTTAAGTAAACAATATAGGATTCATACAGTGTTTCATGTGATCTTAACTCGAATTAAGGATTTCCCGGATTTAGCTACTTTTCTACACTAAGAACTGACTTGGAGAATCTCTTTCAGCTGTTCTAAAACAAGTTCTCATCTGTTTACAGTCATTTTCAGTGAATTATTCATGTTTTAATGTAGTTTCCTATATTCTGCCTTTTGGCCCAAGTATAAGCTTTGCCCACTTTATCAAACAACATCCTACAGACTGTTATGAACTGAGGCAGCTAGGGAACATTGTCTCTCAACTGTGTTATAGAGTGTAGTACTACATTTCAGCGAAGTGTAAGGCTTTCCAAAGCTGCCGAATGTGTTTCTTTCTCTATTTCAATGGTATTCTGCCTTATATAATACACATTTACCACTCTAGTCACCTCTAAGTAAACAATATAGGATTAATACAGTATTTGATGTTATCTTATCTCGAATTAAGGATTTCCCTTATCTTAGCTACCTTTTCTACACTAAGAACTGCCTTGGAGATTCTCTTTCAGCTGTTCTAAACAAGTTTTCATCTGTTTACAGTCATTTTCAGTGAATTATTCATATTTTCATGTAGTTTCCTATATTCTGCCTTCTGGCCCAAGTATAAGCTTTGCCCACTTTATCAAACAACTTCCTACACACTGTTATGAACTGTGGCAGCTAGGGAACATTGTCTCTCAACTGTGTTATAGAGTGTAGTACTACATTTCAGTGAAGTGTAAGGCTTTCCAAAGCTGCCGAAACGTGTTTCTTTCTCTAGTTCAATGGTATTCTGCCTTATATAACACACATTTACCACTCTAGTCTCCTTTAAGAAAACAATATAGGATTTATACAGTGTTTCATGTGATCTTAACTCCAATTAAGAATTTCCCGGATTTAGCTACCTTTTCTACACTAAGAACTGACTTGGAGAATCTCTTTCAGCTGTTCTAAAACAAGTTCTCATCTGTTTACAGTCATTTTCACTGAATTATTCATGTTTTCATGTAGTTTCCTATATTCTGACTTCTGGCCCAAGTATAAGCTTTGCCCACTTTATGAAACAACTTCCTACACACTGTTATGAACTGAGGCAGCTAGGGAACATTGTCTCTCAACTGTGTTATAGAGTGTAGTACTACATTTCAGCGAAGTGTAAGGCTTTCCAAAGCTGCCGAATGTGTTTCTTTCTCTATTTCAATGGTATTCTGCCTTATATAATACACATTTACCACTCTAGTCACCTCTAAGTAAACAATATAGGATTAATACAGTATTTGATGTTATCTTATCTCGAATTAAGGATTTCCCTTATCTTAGCTACCTTTTCTACACTAAGAACTGCCTTGGAGATTCTCTTTCAGCTGTTCTAAACAAGTTTTCATCTGTTAACAGTCATTTTCAGTGAATTATTCATTTTTTCATGTAGTTTCCTATATTCTGTCTTCTGGCCCAAGTATAATCTTTGCCCACTTTATCAAACAACTTCCTACACACGGTTATGAACTGTGGCAGCTAGGGAACACTGTCTCTCAACTGTGTTATAGAGTGTAGTACTACATTTCAGTGAAGTGTAAGGCTTTCCAAAGCTGCCGAACGTGTTTCTTTCTCTATTTCAATGGTATTCTGCCTTGTATAACACACATTTACCACTCTAGTCTCCTTTAAGTAAAGAATATAGGATTCATACAGTGTTTGATGTTATCTTAACTCGAATTAAGGATTTCCCTTATCTTAGCTACCTTTTCTACAATAAGAACTGACTTGGAGATTCTCTTTTAGCTGTTCTAAAACAAGTTCTCATCTGTTTACAGTCATTTTCAGTGAATTATTCATGTTTTCATGTAGTTTCCTATATTCTGCCTTCTGGCCCAAGTATAAGCTTTGCCCACTTTATCAAACAACTTCCTACACACTGTTATGAACTGGGGTAGCTTGGGAACATTGTCTCTCAACTGTGTTATAGAGTGTAGTCTCCTTTAAGTAATGAATATAGGATTCATACAGTGTTTGATGTTATCTTAACTCAAATTAAGGATTTCCCTTATCTTACCTACCTTTTCTACACTAAGAACTGACTTGGAGATTCTCTTTCAGCTGTTCTAAGCAAGTTCTCATCTCTTTACAGTCATTTTCACTGAATTATTCATGTTTTCATGTAGTTTCCTATATTCTGCCTTCTGGCCCAAGTATAAGCTTTGCCCACTTTATCAAACAACTTCCTACACACTGTTATGAACTGAGGGAGCTTGGGAACATTGTCTCTCAACTGTGTTATAGAGTGTAGTACTAAATTTCAGTGAAGTGTAAGGCTTTCCAAAGCTGCCGAAACGTGTTTCTTTCTCTAGTTCAATGGTATTCTGCCTTATATAACACACATTTACCACTCTAGTCTCCTTTAAGAAAACAATATAGGATTTATACAGTGTTTCATGTGATCTTAACTCCAATTAAGGATTTCCCGGATTTAGCTACCTTTTCTACACTAAGAACTGACTTGGAGAATGTCTTTCAGCTGTTCTAAAACAAGTTCTCATCTGTTTACAGTCATTTTCACTGAATTATTCATGTTTTCATGTAGTTTCCTATATTCTGCCTTCTGGCCCAAGTATAAGCTTTGCCCACTTTATCAAACAACTTCCTACACACTGTTATGAACTGAGGCAGCTAGGGAACATTGTCTCTCAACTGTGTTATAGAGTGTAGTACTACATTTCAGTGAAGTGTAAGGCTTTCCAAAGCTGCCGAACGTGTTTCTTTCTCTCTTTCAATGGTATTCTGCCTTGTATAACACACATTTACCACTCTAGTCTCATTTAGGTAAAGAATATAGGATTCATACAGTGTTTCATGTGATCTTAACTCGAATTAAGGATTTCCCGGATTTAGCTACTTTTCTACACTAAGAACTGACTTGGAGAATCTCTTTCAGCTGTTCTAAAACAAGTTCTCATCTGTTTACAGTCATTTTCAGTGAATTATTCATGTTTTCATGTAGTTTCCTATATTCTGCCTTCTGGCCCAAATATAAGCTTTGCCCACTTTATCAAACAACTTCCTGCACACTGTTATGAACTGGGGGAGCTTGGGAACATTGTCTCTCAACTGTGTTATAGAGTGTAGTACTACATTTCAGTGAAGTGTAAGGCTTTCCAAAGCTGCCGAACGTGTTTCTTTCTCTATTTCAATGGTATTCTGCCTTATATAACACACATTTACCACTCTTGTCTCCTTTAAGTAAACAATATAGGATTCATACAGTGTTTCATGTGATCTTAACTCGAATTAAGGATTTCCCGGATTTAGCTACTTTTCTACACTAAGAACTGACTTGGAGAATCTCTTTCAGCTGTTCTAAAACAAGTTCTCATCTGTTTACAGTCATTTTCAGTGAATTATTCATGTTTTCATGTAGTTTCCTATATTCTGCCTTTTGGCCCAAGTATAAGCTTTGCCCACTTTATCAAACAACATCCTACAGACTGTTATGAACTGAGGCAGCTAGGGAACATTGTCTCTCAACTGTGTTATAGAGTGTAGAACTACATTTCAGCGAAGTGTAAGGCTTTCCAAAGCTGCCGAATGTGTTTCTTTCTCTATTTCAATGGTATTCTGCCTTATATAATACACATTTACCACTCTAGTCACCTCCAAGTAAACAATATAGGATTAATACAGTATTTGATGTTATCTTATCTCGAATTAAGGATTTCCCTTATCTTAGCTACCTTTTCTACACTAAGAACTGCCTTGGAGATTCTCTTTCAGCTGTTCTAAACAAGTTTTCATCTGTTTACAGTCATTTTCAGTGAATTATTCATATTTTCATGTAGTTTCCTATATTCTGCCTTCTGGCCCAAGTATAAGCTTTGCCCACTTTATCAAACAACTTCCTACACACTGTTATGAACTGTGGCAGCTAGGGAACATTGTCTCTCAACTGTGTTATAGAGTGTAGTACTACATTTCAGTGAAGTGTAAGGCTTTCCAAAGCTGCCGAAATGTGTTTCTTTCTCTAGTTCAATGGTATTCTGCCTTATATAACACACATTTACCACTCTAGTCTCCTTTAAGAAAACAATATAGGATTTATACAGTGTTTCATGTGATCTTAACTCCAATTTAGAATTTCCCGGATTTAGCTACCTTTTCTACACTAAGAACTGACTTGGAGAATCTCTTTCAGCTGTTCTAAAACAAGTTCTCATCTGTTTACAGTCATTTTCAGTGAATTATTCATGTTTTCATGTAGTTTCCTATATTCTGCCTTCTGGCCCAAATATAAGCTTTGCCCACTTTATCAAACAAATTCCTACACACTGTTATGAACTGAGGCAGCTAGGGAACATTGTCTCTCAACTGTGTTATAGAGTGTAGTACTACATTTCAGTGAAGTGTAAGGCTTTCCAAAGCTGCCGAATGTTTTTCTTTCTCTATTTCAAAGGTATTCTGCCTTATATAATACACATTTACCACTCTAGTCACCTTTCAGTAAACAATATAGGATTCATACAGTGTTTCATGTTATCTTAACTCGAATTAAGGATTTCCCTTATCTTAGCTACCGTTTCTACACTAAGAACTGCCTTGGAGATTCTCTTTCAGCTGTTCTAAACAAGTTTTCATCTGTTAACAGTCATTTTCAATGAATTATTCATGTTTTCATGTAGTTTCCTATATTCTGTCTTCTGGCCCAAGTATAAGCTTTGCCCACTTTATCAAACAACTTCCTACACACGGTTATGAACTGTGGCAGCTAGGGAACACTGTCTCTCAACTGTGTTATAGAGTGTAGTACTACATTTCAGTGAAGTGTAAGGCTTTCCAAAGCTGCCGAACGTGTTTCTTTCTCTATTTCAATGGTATTCTGCCTTGTATAACACACATTTACCACTCTAGTCTCCTTTAAGTAAAGAATATAGGATTCATACAGTGTTTGATGTTATCTTAACTCGAATTAAGGATTTCCCTTATCTTAGCTACCTTTTCTACAATAAGAACTGACTTGGAGATTCTCTTTTAGCTGTTCTAAAACAAGTTCTCATCTGTTTACAGTCATTTTCAGTGAATTATTCATGTTTTCATGTACTTTCCTATATTCTGCCTTCTGGCCCAAGTATAAGCTTTGCCCACTTTATCAAACAACTTCCTACACACTGTTATGAACTGGGGTAGCTTGGGAACATTGTCTCTCAACTGTGTTATAGAGTGTAGTCTTCTTTAAGTAATGAATATAGGATTCATACAGTGTTTGATGTTATCTTACCTCGAATTAAGGATTTCCCTTATCTTACCTACCTTTTCTACACTAAGAACTGACTTGGAGATTCTCTTTCAGCTGTTCTAAGCAAGTTCTCATCTCTTTACAGTCATTTTCACTGAATTATTCATGTTTTCATGTAGTTTCCTATATTCTGCCTTCTGGCCCAAGTATAAGCTTTGCCCACTTTATCAAACAACTTCCTACACACTGTTATGAACTGAGGGAGCTTGGGAACATTGTCTCTCAACTGTGTTATAGAGTGTAGTACTACATTTCAGTGAAGTGTAAGGCTTTCCAAAGCTGCCGAACCTGTTTCTTTCTCTATTTCAATGGTATTCTGCCTTGTATAACACACCTTTACCACTCTAGTCTCCTTTAAGTAAAGAATATAGGATTCATACAGTGTTTGATGTTATCTTAACTCGAATTAAGGATTTCCCTTATCTTACCTACCTTTTCTACACTAAGAACTGACTTGGAGATTCTCTTTCAGCTGTTCTAAGCAAGTTCTCATCTGTTTACAGTCATCTTCACTGAATTATTCATGTTTTCATGTAGTTTCCTATATTCTGCCTTCTGGCCCAAGAATAAGCTTTGCCCACTTTATGAAACAACTTCCTACACACTGTTATGAACTGAGGCAGCTAGGGAACATTGTCTCTCAACTGTGCTATAGAGTGTAGTACTACATTTCAGTGAAGTGTAAGGCTTTCCAAAGCTGCCGAACGTGTTTCTTTCTCTCTTTAAATGGTATTCTGCCTTGTATAACACACATTTACCACTCTAGTCTCATTTAGGTAAAGAATATAGGATTCATACAGTATTTGATGTTATCTTAACTCGAATTAAGGATTTCCCGGATTTAGCTACTTTTCTACACTAAGAACTGACTTGGAGAATCTCTTTCAGCTGTTCTAAAACAAGTTCTCATCTGTTTACAGTCATTTTCAGTGAATTATTCATGTTTTCATGTAGTTTCCTATATTCTGCCTTCTGGCCCAAGTATAAGCTTTGCCCACTTTATGAAACAACTTCCTACACACTGTTATGAACTGAGGCAACTAGGGAACATTGTCTCTCAACTGTGCTATAGAGTGTAGTACTACATTTCAGCGAAGTGTAAGGCTTTCCAAAGCTGCCGAACATGTTTCTTTCTCTATTTCAATGGTATTCTGCCTTGTATAACACACATTTACCACTCTAGTCTCCTTTAAGTAATGAATATAGGATTCATACAGTGTTTGATGTTATCTTAACTCGAATTAAGGATTTCTCTTATCTTAGCTACCTTTTCTACACTGAGAACTGACTTGGAGATTCTCATTCAGCTGTTCTAAACAAGTTCTCATCTGTTTACAGTCATTTTCACTGAATTAGTCATGTTTTCATGTAGTTTCCTATATTCTGCCTTCTGGCCCAAGTATAAGCTTTGCCCACTTTATCAAACAACTTCCTACACACTGTTATGAACTGAGGCAGCTCGGGAACATTGTCTCTCAACTGTGTAATAGAGTGTAGTACTACATTTCAGTGAAGTGTAAGGCTTTCCAAAGCTGCCGAACGTGTTTCTTTCTCTATTTCAATGGTATTCTGCCTTGTATAACACACATTTACCACTCTAGTCTCCTTTCAGTAAAGAATATAGGATTCATACAGTGTTTGATGTTATCTTAACTCGAATTAAGGATTTCCCTTATCTTACCTACCTTTTCTACACTAAGAACTGACTTGGAGATTCTCTTTCAGCTGTTCTAAGCAAGTTCTCATCTCTTTACAGTCATTTTCACTGAATTATTCATGTTTTCATGTAGTTTCCTATATTCTGCCTTCTGGCCCAAGTATAAGCTTTGCCCACTTTATCAAACAACTTCCTACACACTGTTATGAACTGAGGGAGCTTGGGAACATTGTCTCTCAACTGTGTTATAGAGTGTAGTACTACATTTCAGTGAAGTGTAAGGCTTTCCAAAGCTGCCGAACCTGTTTCTTTCTCTATTTCAATGGTATTCTGCCTTGTATAACACACATTTACCACTCTAGTATCCTTTAAGTAAAGAATATAGGATTCATACATTGTTTGATGTTATCTTAACTCGAATTAAGGATTTCTCTTATCTTAGCTAACTTTTATACACTAATAACTGACTTCAGAATCTCTTTCAGCTGTTCTAAACAAGTTCTCATCTGTTTACAGTCATTTTCACTGAATTATTCATGTTTTCATGTAGTTTCCTATATTCTGACTTCTGGCCCAAGTATAAGCTTTGCCCACTTTATGAAACAACTTCCTACACACTGTTATGAACTGAGGCAGCTAGGGAACATTGTCTCTCAACTGTGTTATAGAGTGTAGTACTACATTTCAGTGAAGTGTAAGGCTTTCCAAAGCTGCCGAACATGTTTCTTTCTCTATTTCAATGGTATTCTGCCTTGTATAACACACATTTACCACTCTAGTCTCCTTTAAGTAATGAATATAGGATTCATACAGTGTTTCATGTTATCTTAACTCGAATTAAGGATTTCTCTTATCTTACCTACCTTTTCTACACTAAGAACTGCCTTGGAGATTTTCTTTCAGCTGTTCTAAACAAGTTCTCATCTGTTTACAGTCATTTTCACTGAATTATTCATGTTTTCATGTAGTTTCCTATATTCTGCCTTCTGGCCCAAGTATAAGCTTTGCCCACTTTATCAAACAACTTCCTACACACTGTTATGAACTGAGGCAGCTCGGGAACATTGTCTCTCAACTGTGTTATAGAGTGTAGTACTAAATTTCAGTGAAGTGTAAGGCTTTCCAAAGCTGCCGAAACGTGTTTCTTTCTCTAGTTCAATGGTATTCTGCCTTATATAACACACATTTACCACTCTAGTCTCCTTTAAGAAAACAATATAGGATTTATACAGTGTTTCATGTGATCTTAACTCCAATTAAGGATTTCCCGGATTTAGCTACCTTTTCTACACTAAGAACTGACTTGGAGAATCTCTTTCAGCTGTTCTAAAACAAGTTCTCATCTGTTTACAGTCATTTTCACTGAATTATTCATGTTTTCATGTAGTTTCCTATATTCTGCCTTCTGGCCCAAGTATAAGCTTTGCCCACTTTATGAAACAACTTCCTACACACTGTTATGAACTGAGGCAGCTAGGGAACATTGTCTCTCAACTGTGTTATAGAGTGTAGTACTACATTTCAGAGAAGTGTAAGGCTTTCCAAAGCTGCCGAACGTGTTTCTTTCTCTCTTTCAATGGTATTCTGCCTTGTATAACACACATTTACCACTCTAGTCTCATTTAGGTAAAGAATATAGGATTCATACAGTGTTTCATGTGATCTTAACTCGAATTAAGGATTTCCCGGATTTAGCTACTTTATACACTAAGAACTGACTTGGAGATTCTCTTTCAGCTGTTCTAAAACAAGTTCTCATCTGTTTACAGTCATTTTCAGTGAATTATTCATGTTTTCATGTAGTTTCCTATATTCTGCCTTCTAGCCCAAATATAAGCTTTGCCCACTTTATCAAACAAATTCCTACACACTGTTATGAACTGAGGCAGCTAGGGAACATTGTCTCTCAACTGTGTTATAGAGTGTAGTACTACATTTCAGTGAAGTGTAAGGCTTTCCAAAGCTGCCGAATGTGTTTCTTTCTCTATTTCAAAGGTATTCTGCCTTATATAATACACATTTACCACTCTAGTCACCTTTCAGTAAACAATATAGGATTCATACAGTGTTTGATGTTATCTTAACTCGAATTAAGGATTTCCCTTATCTTAGCTACCTTTTCTACACTAAGAACTGCCTTGGAGATTCTCTTTCAGCTGTTCTAAACAAGTTTTCATCTGTTAACAGTCATTTTCAGTGAATTATTCATGTTTTCATGTAGTTTCCTATATTCTGTCTTCTGGCCCAAGTATAAGCTTTGCCCACTTTATCAAACAACTTCCTACACACGGTTATGAACTGTGGCAGCTAGGGAACACTGTCTCTCAACTGTGTTATAGAGTGTAGTACTACATTTCAGTGAAGTGTAAGGCTTTCCAAAGCTGCCGAACGTGTTTCTTTCTCTATTTCAATGGTATTCTGCCTTGTATAACACACATTTACCACTCTAGTCTCCTTTAAGTAAAGAATATAGGATTCATACAGTGTTTGATGTTATCTTAACTCGAATTAAGGATTTCCCTTATCTTAGCTACCTTTTCTACAATAAGAACTGACTTGGAGATTCTCTTTTAGCTGTTCTAAAACAAGTTCTCATCTGTTTACAGTCATTTTCAGTGAATTATTCATGTTTTCATGTAGTTTCCTATATTCTGCCTTCTGGCACAAGTATAAGCTTTGCCCACTTTATCAAACAACTTCCTACACACTGTTATGAACTGGGGTAGCTTGGGAACATTGTCTCTCAACTGTGTTATAGAGTGTAGTCTCCTTTAAGTAATGAATATAGGATTCATACAGTGTTTGATGTTATCTTAACTCGAATTAAGGATTTCTCTTATCTTAGCTACCTTTTCTACACTGAGAACTGACTTGGAGATTCTCATTCAGCTGTTCTAAACAAGTTCTCATCTGTTTACAGTCATTTTCACTGAATTAGTCATGTTTTCATGTAGTTTCCTATATTCTGCCTTCTGGCCCAAGTATAAGCTTTGCCCACTTTATGAAACAACTTCCTACACACTGTTATGAACTGAGGCAACTAGGGAACATTGTCTCTCAACTGTGCTATAGAGTGTAGTACTACATTTCAGCGAAGTGTAAGGCTTTCCAAAGCTGCCGAACCTGTTTCTTTCTCTATTTCAATGGTATTCTGCCTTGTATAACACACATTTACCACTCTAGTATCCTTTAAGTAAAGAATATAGGATTCATACAGTGTTTGATGTTATCTTAACTCGAATTAAGGATTTCTCTTATCTTAGCTACCTTTTCTACACTAAGAACTGACTTGGAGATTTTCTTTCAGCTGTTCTAAACAAGTTCTCATCTGTTTACAGTCATTTTCACTGAATTAGTCATGTTTTCATGTAGTTTCCTATATTCTGCCTTCTGGCCCAAGTATAAGCTTTGCCCACTTTATCAAACAACTTCCTACACACTGTTATGAACTGAGGCAGCTAAGGAACATTGTCTCTCAACTGTGTTATAGAGTGTAGTACTACATTTCAGTGAAGTGTAAGGCTTTCCAAAGCTGCTGAACGTGTTTCTTTCTCTATTTCAATGGTATTCTGCCTTGTATAACACACATTTACCACTCTAGTCTCCTTTAAGTAAAGAATATAGGATTCATACAGTGTTTGATGTTATCTTAACTCGAATTAAGGATTTCCCTTATCTTACCTACCTTTTCTACACTAAGAACTGACTTGGAGATTCTCTTTCAGCTGTTCTAAGCAAGTTCTCATCTGTTTACAGTCATCTTCACTGAATTATTCATGTTTTCATGTAGTTTCCTATATTCTGCCTTCTGGCCCAAGAATAAGCTTTGCCCACTTTATGAAACAACTTCCTACACACTGTTATGAACTGAGGCAGCTAGGGAACATTGTCTCTCAACTGTGCTATAGAGTGTAGTACTACATTTCAGTGAAGTGTAAGGCTTTCCAAAGCTGCCGAACGTGTTTCTTTCTCTCTTTCAATGGTATTCTGCCTTGTATAACACACATTTACCACTCTAGTCTCATTTAGGTAAAGAATATAGGATTCATACAGTATTTGATGTTATCTTAACTCGAATTAAGGATTTCCCGGATTTAGCTACTTTTCTACACTAAGAACTGACTTGGAGAATCTCTTTCAGCTGTTGTAAAACAAGTTCTCATCTGTTTACAGTCATTTTCAGTGAATTATTCATGTTTTCATGTAGTTTCCTATATTCTGCCTTCTGGCCCAAGTATAAGCTTTGCCGACTTTATGAAACAACTTCCTACACACTGTTATGAACTGAGGCAACTAGGGAACATTGTCTCTCAACTGTGCTATAGAGTGTAGTACTACATTTCAGCGAAGTGTAAGGCTTTCCAAAGCTGCCGAACATGTTTCTTTCTCTATTTCAATGGTATTCTGCCTTGTATAACACACATTTACCACTCTAGTCTCCTTTAAGTAATGAATATAGGATTCATACAGTGTTTGATGTTATCTTAACTCGAATTAAGGATTTCTCTTATCTTAGCTACCTTTTCTACACTGAGAACTGACTTGGAGATTCTCATTCAGCTGTTCTAAACAAGTTCTCATCTGTTTACAGTCATTTTCACTGAATTAGTCATGTTTTCATGTAGTTTCCTATATTCTGCCTTCTGGCCCAAGTATAAGCTTTGCCCACTTTATCAAACAACTTCCTACACACTGTTATGAACTGAGGCAGCTCGGGAACATTGTCTCTCAACTGTGTAATAGAGTGTAGTACTACATTTCAGTGAAGTGTAAGGCTTTCCAAAGCTGCCGAACGTGTTTCTTTCTCTATTTCAATGGTATTCTGCCTTGTATAACACACATTTACCACTCTAGTCTCCTTTCAGTAAAGAATATAGGATTCATACAGTGTTTGATGTTATCTTAACTCGAATTAAGGATTTCCCTTATCTTACCTACCTTTTCTACACTAAGAACTGACTTGGAGATTCTCTTTCAGCTGTTCTAAGCAAGTTCTCATCTCTTTACAGTCATTTTCACTGAATTATTCATGTTTTCATGTAGTTTCCTATATTCTGCCTTCTGGCCCAAGTATAAGCTTTGCCCACTTTATCAAACAACTTCCTACACACTGTTATGAACTGAGGGAGCTTGGGAACATTGTCTCTCAACTGTGTTATAGAGTGTAGTACTACATTTCAGTGAAGTGTAAGGCTTTCCAAAGCTGCCGAACCTGTTTCTTTCTCTATTTCAATGGTATTCTGCCTTGTATAACACACATTTACCACTCTAGTATCCTTTAAGTAAAGAATATAGGATTCATACATTGTTTGATGTTATCTTAACTCCAATTAAGGATTTCTCTTATCTTAGCTACCTTTTCTACACTAAGAACTGACTTGGAGATTTTCTTTCAGCTGTGCTAAACAAGTTCTCATCTGTTTACAGTCATTTTCACTGAATTAGTCATGTTTTCATGTAGTTTCCTATATTCTGCCTTCTGGCCCAAGTATAAGCTTTGCCCACTTTATCAAACAACGTACTACACACTGTTATGAACTGAGGCAGCTAAGGAACATTGTCTCTCAACTGTGTTATAGAATGTAGTACTACATTTCAGTGAAGTGTAAGGCTTTCCAAAGCTGCCGAAGGTGTTTCTTTCTCTATTTCAATGGTATTCTGCCTTGTATAACACACATTTACCACTCTAGTCTCATTTAGGTAAAGAATATAGGATTCATACAGTATTTGATGTTATCTTAACTCGAATTAAGGATTTCCCGGATTTAGCTACTTTTCTACACTAAGAACTGACTTGGAGAATCTCTTTCAGCTGTTGTAAAACAAGTTCTCATCTGTTTACAGTCATTTTCAGTGAATTATTCATGTTTTCATGTAGTTTCCTATATTCTGCCTTCTGGCCCAAGTATAAGCTTTGCCCACTTTATGAAACAACTTCCTACACACTGTTATGAACTGAGGCAACTAGGGAACATTGTCTCTCAACTGTGCTATAGAGTGTAGTACTACATTTCAGCGAAGTGTAAGGCTTTCCAAAGCTGCCGAACATGTTTCTTTCTCTATTTCAATGGTATTCTGCCTTGTATAACACACATTTACCACTCTAGTCTCCTTTAAGTAATGAATATAGGATTCATACAGTGTTTGATGTTATCTTAACTCGAATTAAGGATTTCTCTTATCTTAGCTACCTTTTCTACACTGAGAACTGACTTGGAGATTCTCATTCAGCTGTTCTAAACAAGTTCTCATCTGTTTACAGTCATTTTCACTGAATTAGTCATGTTTTCATGTAGTTTCCTATATTCTGCCTTCTGGCCCAAGTATAAGCTTTGCCCACTTTATCAAACAACTTCCTACACACTGTTATGAACTGAGGCAGCTCGGGAACATTGTCTCTCAACTGTGTAATAGAGTGTAGTACTACATTTCAGTGAAGTGTAAGGCTTTCCAAAGCTGCCGAACGTGTTTCTTTCTCTCTTTCAATGGTATTCTGCCTTGTATAACACACATTTACCACTCTAGTCTCCTTTCAGTAAAGAATATAGGATTCATACAGTGTTTGATGTTATCTTAACTCGAATTAAGGATTTCCCTTATCTTACCTACCTTTTCTACACTAAGAACTGACTTGGAGATTCTCTTTCAGCTGTTCTAAGCAAGTTCTCATCTCTTTACAGTCATTTTCACTGAATTATTCATGTTTTCATGTAGTTTCCTATATTCTGCCTTCTGGCCCAAGTATAAGCTTTGCCCACTTTATCAAACAACTTCCTACACACTGTTATGAACTGAGGGAGCTTGGGAACATTGTCTCTCAACTGTGTTATAGAGTGTAGTACTACATTTCAGTGAAGTGTAAGGCTTTCCAAAGCTGCCGAACCTGTTTCTTTCTCTATTTCAATGGTATTCTGCCTTGTATAACACACATTTACCACTCTAGTATCCTTTAAGTAAAGAATATAGGATTCATACATTGTTTGATGTTATCTTAACTCCAATTAAGGATTTCTCTTATCTTAGCTACCTTTTCTACACTAAGAACTGACTTGGAGATTTTCTTTCAGCTGTTCTAAACAAGTTCTCATCTGTTTACAGTCATTTTCACTGAATTAGTCATGTTTTCATGTAGTTTCCTATATTCTGCCTTCTGGCCCAAGTATAAGCTTTGCCCACTTTATCAAACAACGTACTACACACTGTTATGAACTGAGGCAGCTAAGGAACATTGTCTCTCAACTGTGTTATAGAGTGTAGTACTACATTTCAGTGAAGTGTAAGGCTTTCCAAAGCTGCCGAAGGTGTTTCTTTCTCTATTTCAATGGTATTCTGCCTTGTATAACACACATTTACCACTCTAGTCTCCTTTAAGTAAAGAATATAGGATTCATACAGTGTTTGATGTTATCTTAACTCGAATTAAGGATTTCCCTTATCTTACCTACCTTTTCTACACTAAGAACTGACTTGGAGATTCTCTTTCAGCTGTTCTAAGCAAGTTCTCATCTGTTTACAGTCATCTTCACTGAATTATTCATGTTTTCATGTAGTTTCCTATATTCTGCCTTCTGGCCCAAGTATAAGCTTTGCCCACTTTATCAAACAACTTCCTACACACTGTTATGAACTGAGGCAGCTAGGGAACATTGTCTCTCAACTGTGCTATAGAGTGTAGTACTACATTTCAGTGAATTGTAAGGCTTTCCAAAGCTGCCGAACGTGTTTCTTTCTCTCTTTCAATGGTATTCTGCCTTGTATAACACACATTTACCACTCTAGTCTCATTTAGGTAAAGAATATAGGATTCATACAGTGTTTCATGTGATCTTAACTGGAATTAAGGATTTCCCTTATCTTAGCTACATTTTCTACACTAAGAACTGACTTGGAGATTCTCTTTCAGCTGTTCTAAACAAGTTTTCATCTCTTTACAGTCATTTTCAGTGAATTATTTATGTTTTCATGTTGTTTCCTATATTCTGCCTTCTGGACCAAGTATAAGCTTTGCCCACTTTGTCAAACAACTTCCTACACACTGTTATGAACTGAGGCAGCTAGGGAACATTGTCTCTCAACTGTGTTATAAAGTGTAGTACTACATTTCAGTGAAGTGTAAGGCTTTCCAAAGCTGCTGAACATGTTTTCTCTATTTCAATGGTATTCTGCCTTGTATAACACACATTTACCACTCTAGTATCCTTTAAGTAAAGAAAATAGGATTCATATAGTGTTTGATGTTATCTTAACCCGAATTAAGGATTTCTCTTATCTTAGCTACCTTTTCTACACTAAGAACGGACTTGGAGATTTTCTTTCAGCTGTTCTAAACAAGTTCTCATCTGTTTACAGTCATTTTCACTGAATTAGTCATGTTTTCATGTAGTTTCCTATATTCTGCCTTCTGGCCCAAGTATAAGCTTTGCCCACTTTATCAAACAACTTCCTACACACTGTTATGAACTGAGGCAGCTCGGGAACATTGTCTCTCAACTGTGTTATAGAGTGTCGTACTACATTTCAGTGAAGTGTAAGGCTTTCCAAAGCTGCCGAACGTGTGTGTTTCTCTATTTCAATGGTATTCTGCCTTATATAACACACATTTACCACTCTAGTCTCCTTTAAGAAAACAATATAGGATTTATACAGTGTTTCATGTGATCTTAACTCCAATTAAGGATTTCCCGGATTTAGCTACCTTTTCTACACTGAGAACTGACTTGGAGATTCTCATTCAGCTGTTCTAAACAAGTTCTCATCTGTTTACAGTCATTTTCACTGAATTATTCATGTTTTCATGTAGTTTCCTATATTCTGCCTTCTGGCCCAAGTATAAGCTTTGCCCACTTTATCAAACAACTTCCTACACACTGTTATGAACTGAGGCAGCTAGGGAACATTGTCTCTCAACTGTGCTATAGAGTGTAGTACTACATTTCAGCGAAGTGTAAGGCTTTCCAAAGCTGCCG
Organism: Pipistrellus hanaki; assembly: GCF_964339955.1. Classification (NCBI taxonomy): domain Eukaryota; kingdom Metazoa; phylum Chordata; class Mammalia; order Chiroptera; family Vespertilionidae; genus Pipistrellus; species Pipistrellus hanaki. The sequence continues at coordinate 861,365 of NW_028182290.1, forward strand.
AACATGTTTCTTTCTCTATTTCAATGGTATTCTGCCTTGTATAATACACATTTACCACTCTAGTCTCCTTTAAGTAATGAATATAGGATTCATACAGTGTTTGATGTTATCTTAACTCGAATTAAGGATTTCCCTTATCTTAGCTACCTTTTCTACACTGAGAACTGACTTGGAGATTCTCATTCAGCTGTTCTAAACAAGTTCTCATCTGTTTACAGTCATTTTCACTGAATTAGTCATGTTTTCATGTAGTTTCCTATATTCTGCCTTCTGGCCCAAGTATAAGCTTTGCCCACTTTATCAAACAACTTCCTACACACTGTTATGAACTGAGGCACCTAGGGAACATTGTCTCTCAACTGTGTAATAGAGTGTAGTACTACATTTCAGTGAAGTGTAAGGCTTTCCAAAGTTGCCGAACGTGTTTCTTTCTCTATTTCAATGGTATTCTGCCTTGTATAACACACATTTACCACTCTAGTCTCCTTTCAGTAAAGAATATAGGATTCATACAGTGTTTGATGTTATCTTAACTCGAATTAAGGATTTCCCTTATCTTACCTATCTTTTCTACACTAAGAACTGACTTGCAGATTCTCTTTCAGCTGTTCTAAGCAAGTTCTCATCTGTTTACAGTCATTTTCACTGAATTATTCATGTTTTCATGTAGTTTCCTATATTCTGCCTTCTGGCCCAAGTATAAGCTTTGCCCACTTTATCAAACAACTTCCTACACACTGTTATGAACTGAGGGAGCTTGGGAACATTGTCTCTCAACTGTGTTATAGAGTGTAGTACTACATTTCAGTGAAGTGTAAGGCTTTCCAAAGCTGCCGAACGTTATTCTTTCTCTATTTCAATGGTATTCTGCCTTGTATAACACACATTTACGACTCTAGTCTCCTTAAAGTAAAGAATATAGGATTCATACAGTGTTTGATATTATCTTAACTCGAATTAAGGATTTCCCTTATCTTAGCTACCTTTTCTACACTAAGAACTGGGGGAGCTTGGGAACATTGTCTCTCAACTGTGTTATGGAGTGTCGTACTACATTTCAGTGAAGTGTAAGGCTTTCCAAAGCTGCCGAACGTGTTTCTTTCTGTATTTCAATGGTATTCTGCCTTATATAACACACATTTACCACTCTTGTCTCCTTTAAGTATTCTGCCTTCTAGCCCAAGTATAAGCTTTGCCCACTTTATCAAAAAACTTCCTACACACTGTTATGAACTGAGGCAGCTAGGGAACATTATCTCTCAACTGTGTTATAGAGTGTAGTACTACATTTCAGTGAAGTGTAAGGCTTTCCAAAGCTGCCGAACATGTTTCTTTCTCTATTTCAATGGTATTCTGCCTTGTATAACACACATTTACCACTCTAGTCTCCTTTAAGTAATGAATATAGGATTCATACAGTGTTTGATGTTATCTTAACTCGATTAAGGATTTCTCTTATCTTACCTACCTTTTCTACACTAAGAACTGACTTGGAGATTCTCTTTCAGCTGTTCTAAACAATTTCTCATCTGTTTACAGTCATTTTCACTGAATTATTCATGTTTTCATGTAGTTTCCTATATTCTGCCTTCTGGCCCAAGTATAAGCTTTGCCCACTTTATCAAACAACTTCCTACACACTGTTATGAACTGAGGCAGCTCGGGAACATTGTCTCTCAACTGTGTTATAGAGCGTAGTACTACATTTCAGTGAAGTGTAAGGCTTTCCAAAGCTGCCGAACATGTTTCTTTCTCTATTTCAATGGTATTCTGCCTTATATAACACACATTTACCACTCTAGTCTCCTTTAAGAAAACAATATAGGATTTATACAGTGTTTCATGTGATCTTAACTCCAATTAAGGATTTTCCGGATTTAGCTACCTTTTCTACACTAAGAACTGACTTGGAGAATCTCTTTCAGCTGTTCTAAAACAAGTTCTCATCTGTTTACAGTCATTTTCACTGAATTATTCATGTTTTCATGTAGTTTCCTATATTCTGACTTCTGGCCCAAGTATAGGCTTTGCCCACTTTATGAAACAACTTCCTACACACTGTTATGAACTGAAGCAGCTAGGGAACATTGTCTCTCAACTGTGTTATAGAGTGTAGTACTACATTTCAGTGAAGTGTAAGGCTTTCCAAAGCTGCCGAACGTGTTTCTTTCTCTCTTTCAATGGTATTCTGCCTTGTATAACACACATTTACCACTCTAGTCTCATTTAGGTAAAGAATATAGGATTCATACAGTGTTTCATGTGATCTTAACTGGAATTAAGGATTTCCCTTATCTTAGCTACCTTTTCTACACTAAGAACTGACTTGGAGATTCTCTTTAGCCTGTTCTAAACAAGTTTTCATCTCTTTACAGTCATTTTCAGTTAATTATTTATGTTTTCATGTTGTTTCCTATATTCTGCCTTCTGGCCCAAGTATAAGCTTTGCCCACTTTATCAAACAACTTCCTACACACTGTTATGAACTGTGGCAGCTAGGGAACATTGTCTCTCAACTGTGTTATAAAGTGTAGTACTACATTTCAGTGAAGTGTAAGGCTTTCCAAAGCTGCCGAACATGTTTCTTTCTCTATTTCAATGGTATTCTGCCTTGTATAACAAACATTTACTACTCTAGTCTCCTTTAAGTAATGAATATAGGATTCATACAGTGTTTGATGTTATCTTAACTCGAATTAAGGATTTCTCTTATCTTAGCTACCTTTTCTACACTAAGAACTGACTTGGAGATTTTCTTTCAGCTGTTCTAAACAAGTTCTCATCTGTTTACAGTCATTTTCACTGAATTAGTCATGTTTTCATGTAGTTTCCTATATTCTGCTTCTGTCCCAAGTATAGGCTTTGCCCACTTTATCAAACAACTTCCTACACAGTGTTATGAACTGAGGCAGCCAAGGAACATTGTCTCTCAACTGTGTTATAGAGTGTAGTACTACATTTCAGTGAAGTGTAAGGCTTTCCAAAGCTGCTGAACGTGTTTCTTTCTCTATTTCAATGGTATTCTGCCTTGAATAACACACATTTACCACTCTAGTCTCCTTTAAGTAAAGAATATAGGATTCATACAGTGTTTGATGTTATCTTAACACGAATTAAGGATTTCCCTTATCTTACCTACATTTTCTACACTAAGAACTGACTTGGAAATTCTCTTTCAGCTGTTCTAAGCAAGTTCTCATGTGTTTACAGTCATTTTCACTGAATTATTCATGTTTTCATGTAGTTTCCTATATTCTGCCTTCTGGCCCAAGTATAAGCTTTGCCCACTTTATCAAACAACTTACTACACACTGTTATGAACTGGGGGAGCTTGGGAACATTGTCTCTCAACTGTGTTATAGAGTGTAGTACTACATTTCAGAGAAGTGTAAGGCTTTCCAAAGCTGCCGAACGTGTTTCTTTCTCTCTTTCAATGGTATTCTGCCTTGTATAACACACATTTACCACTCTAGTCTCATTTAGGTAAAGAATATAGGATTCATACAGTGTTTCATGTGATCTTAACTCGAATTAAGGATTTCCCGGATTTAGCTACTTTATACACTAAGAACTGACTTGGAGAATCTCTTTCAGCTGTTCTAAAACAAGTTCTCATCTGTTTACAGTCATTTTCAGTGAATTATTCATGTTTTCATGTAGTTTCCTATATTCTGCCTTCTGGCCCAAATATAAGCTTTGCCCACTTTATCAAACAAATTCCTACACACTGTTATGAACTGAGGCAGCTAGGGAACATTGTCTCTCAACTGTGTTATAGAGTGTAGTACTACATTTCAGTGAAGTGTAAGGCTTTCCAAAGCTGCCGAATGTGTTTCTTTCTCTATTTCAAAGGTATTCTGCCTTATATAATACACATTTACCACTCTAGTCACCTTTAAGTAAACAATATAGGATTCATACAGTGTTTGATGTTATCTTAACTCGAATTAAGGATTTCCCTTATCTTAGCTACCTTTTCTACACTAAGAACTGCCTTGGAGATTCTCTTTCAGCTGTTCTAAACAAGTTTTCATCTGTTAACAGTCATTTTCAGTGAATTATTCATGTTTTCATGTAGTTTCCTATATTCTGTCTTCTGGCCCAAGTATAAGCTTTGCCCACTTTATCAAACAACTTCCTACACACTGTTATGAACTGTGGCAGCTAGGGAACATTGTCTCTCAACTGTGTTATAGAGTGTAGTACTACATTTCAGTGAAGTGTAAGGCTTCCCAAAGCTGCCGAACATGTTTCTTTCTCTATTTCAATGGTATTCTGCCTTGTATAACACACATTTACCACTCTAGTCTCCTTTAAGTAATGAATATAGGATTCATACAGTGTTTGATGTTATCTTAACTCGAATTAAGGATTTCTCTTATCTTACCTACCTTTTCTACACTAAGAACTGCCTTGGAGATTCTCTTTCAGCTATTCTAAACAAGTTCTCATCTGTTTACAGTCATTTTCACTGAACTATTCATGTTTTCATGTAGTTTCCTATATTCTGCCTTCTGGCCCAAGTATAAGCTTTGCCCACTTTATCAAACAACTTCCTACACACTGTTATGAACTGAGGCAGCTCGGGAACATTGTCTCTCAACTGTGTTATAGAGTGTAGTACTACATTTCAGTGAAGTGTAAGGCTTTCCAAAGCTGCCGAAACGTGTTTCTTTCTCTAGTTCAATGGTATTCTGCCTTATATAACACACATTTACCACTCTAGTCTCCTTTAAGAAAACAATATAGGATTTATACAGTGTTTCATGTGATCTTAACTCCAATTAAGAATTTCCCGGATTTAGCTACCTTTTCTACACTAAGAACTGACTTGGAGAATCTCTTTCAGCTGTTCTAAAACAAGTTCTCATCTGTTTACAGTCATTTTCACTGAATTATTCATGTTTTCATGTAGTTTCCTATATTCTGACTTCTGGCCCAAGTATAAGCTTTGCCCACTTTATGAAACAACTTCCTACACACTGTTATGAACTGAGGCAGCTAGGGAACATTGTCTCTCAACTGTGTTATAGAGTGTAGTACTACATTTCAGTGAAGTGTAAGGCTTTCCAAAGCTGCCGAACATGTTTCTTTCTCTATTTCAATGGTATTCTGCCTTGTATAACACACATTTACCACTCTAGTCTCCTTTAAGTAATGAATATAGGATTCATACAGTGTTTCATGTTATCTTAACTCGAATTAAGGATTTCTCTTATCTTACCTACCTTTTCTACACTAAGAACTGCCTTGGAGATTCTCTTTCAGCTGTTCTAAACAAGTTCTCATCTGTTTACAGTCATTTTCACTGAATTATTCATGTTTTCATGTAGTTTCCTATATTCTGCCTTCTGGCCCAAGTATAAGCTTTGCCCACTTTATCAAACAACTTCCTACACACTGTTATGAACTGAGGCAGCTCGGGAACATTGTCTCTCAACTGTGTTATAGAGTGTAGTACTAAATTTCAGTGAAGTGTAAGGCTTTCCAAAGCTGCCGAAACGTGTTTCTTTCTCTAGTTCAATGGTATTCTGCCTTATATAACACACATTTACCACTCTAGTCTCCTTTAAGAAAACAATATAGGATTTATACAGTGTTTCATGTGATCTTAACTCCAATTAAGGATTTCCCGGATTTAGCTACCTTTTCTACACTAAGAACTGACTTGGAGAATCTCTTTCAGCTGTTCTAAAACAAGTTCTCATCTGTTTACAGTCATTTTCACTGAATTATTCATGTTTTCATGTAGTTTCCTATATTCTGCCTTCTGGCCCAAGTATAAGCTTTGCCCACTTTATGAAACAACTTCCTACACACTGTTATGAACTGAGGCAGCTAGGGAACATTGTCTCTCAACTGTGTTATAGAGTGTAGTACTACATTTCAGAGAAGTGTAAGGCTTTCCAAAGCTGCCGAACGTGTTTCTTTCTCTCTTTCAATGGTATTCTGCCTTGTATAACACACATTTACCACTCTAGTCTCATTTAGGTAAAGAATATAGGATTCATACAGTGTTTCATGTGATCTTAACTCGAATTAAGGATTTCCCGGATTTAGCTACTTTATACACTAAGAACTGACTTGGAGAATCTCTTTCAGCTGTTCTAAAACAAGTTCTCATCTGTTTACAGTCATTTTCAGTGAATTATTCATGTTTTCATGTAGTTTCCTATATTCTGCCTTCTGGCCCAAATATAAGCTTTGCCCACTTTATCAAACAAATTCCTACACACTGTTATGAACTGAGGCAGCTAGGGAACATTGTCTCTCAACTGTGTTATAGAGTGTAGTACTACATTTCAGTGAAGTGTAAGGCTTTCCAAAGCTGCCGAATGTGTTTCTTTCTCTATTTCAAAGGTATTCTGCCTTATATAATACACATTTACCACTCTAGTAACCTTTAAGTAAACAATATAGGATTCATACAGTGTTTGATGTTATCTTAACTCGAATTAAGGATTTCCCTTATCTTAGCTACCTTTTCTACACTAAGAACTGCCTTGGAGATTCTCTTTCAGCTGTTCTAAACAAGTTTTCATCTGTTAACAGTCATTTTCAGTGAATTATTCATGTTTTCATGTAGTTTCCTATATTCTGTCTTCTGGCCCAAGTATAAGCTTTGCCCACTTTATCAAACAACTTCCTACACACGGTTATGAACTGTGGCAGCTAGGGAACACTGTCTCTCAACTGTGTTATAGAGTGTAGTACTACATTTCAGTGAAGTGTAAGGCTTTCCAAAGCTGCCGAACGTGTTTCTTTCTCTATTTCAATGGTATTCTGCCTTGTATAACACACATTTACCACTCTAGACTCCTTTAAGTAAAGAATATAGGATTCATACAGTGTTTGATGTTATCTTAACTCGAATTAAGGATTTCCCTTATCTTAGCTACCTTTTCTACAATAAGAACTGACTTGGAGATTCTCTTTTAGCTGTTCTAAAACAAGTTCTCATCTGTTTACAGTCATTTTCAGTGAATTATTCATGTTTTCATGTAGTTTCCTATATTCTGCCTTCTGGCCCAAGTATAAGCTTTGCCCACTTTATCAAACAACTTCCTACACACTGTTATGAACTGGGGTAGCTTGGGAACATTGTCTCTCAACTGTGTTATAGAGTGTAGTCTCCTTTAAGTAATGAATATAGGATTCATACAGTGTTTGATGTTATCTTAACTCGAATTAAGGATTTCTCTTATCTTAGCTACCTTTTCTGCACTGAGAACTGACTTGGAGATTCTCATTCAGCTGTTCTAAACAAGTTCTCATCTGTTTACAGTCATTTTCACTGAATTAGTCATGTTTTCATGTAGTTTCCTATATTCTGCCTTCTGGCCCAAGTATAAGCTTTGCCCACTTTATGAAACAACTTCCTACACACTGTTATGAACTGAGGGAGCTTGGGAACATTGTCTTTCAACTGTGTTATAGAGTGTAGTACTACATTTCAGTGAAGTGTAAGGCTTTCCAAAGCTGCCGAACGTTATTCTTTCTATATTTCAATGGTTTTCTGCCTTGTATAACACACATTTACGACTCTAGTCTCCTTAAAGTAAAGAATATAGGATTCATACAGTGTTTGATGTTATCTTAACTCGAATTAAGGATTTCCCTTATCTTAGCTACCTTTTCTACACTAAGAACTGGGGGAGCTTGGGAACATTGTCTCTCAACTGTGTTATAGAGTGTCGTACTACATTTCAGTGAAGTGTAAGGCTTTCCAAAGCTGCCGAACGTGTTTCTTTCTGTATTTCAATGGTATTCTGCCTTATATAACACACATTTACCACTCTTGTCTCCTTTAAGTATTCTGCCTTCTGGCCCAAGTATAAGCTTTGCCCACTTTATCAAAAAACTTCCTACACACTGTTATGAACTGAGGCAGCTAGGGAACATTATCTCTCAACTGTGTTATAGAGTGTAGTACTACATTTCAGTGAAGTGTAAGGCTTTCCAAAGCTGCCGAACATGTTTCTTTCTCTATTTCAATGGTATTCTGCCTTGTATAACACACATTTACCACTCTAGTCTCCTTTAAGTAATGAATATAGGATTCATACAGTGTTTGATGTTATCTTAACTCGATTAAGGATTTCTCTTATCTTACCTACCTTTTCTACACTAAGAACTGACTTGGAGATTCTCTTTCAGCTGTTCTAAACAATTTCTCATCTGTTTTCAGTCATTTTCACTGAATTATTCATGTTTTCATGTAGTTTCCTATATTCTGCCTTCTGGCCAAAGTATAAGCTTTGCCCACTTTATCAAACAACTTCCTACACACTGTTATGAACTGAGGCAGCTCGGGAACATTGTCTCTCAACTGTGTTATAGAGCGTAGTACTACATTTCAGTGAAGTGTAAGGCTTTCCAAAGCTGCCGAACGTGTTTCTTTCTCTATTTCAATGGTATTCTGCCTTATATAACACACATTTACCACTCTAGTCTCCTTTAAGAAAACAATATAGGATTTATACAGTGTTTCATGTGATCTTAACTCCAATTAAGGATTTCCCGGATTTAGCTACCTTTTCTACACTAAGAACTGACTTGGAGAATCTCTTTCAGCTGTTCTAAAACAAGTTCTCATCTGTTTACAGTCATTTTCACTGAATTATTCATGTTTTCAT